>NC_056737.1:531237837-531253353 GCF_019279795.1 Protopterus annectens | reverse complement strand
ATGCTGCTAATGTGATTTTCATGAGAAGAAATGCCTGGGTAGGACTTCAAAATTTCCCAGAGGAGGTGAAGGCACAGCTGTTAAATGTCCTCTGGAAAGAGACTTTTTATTTGATAATACCTCTGTAGAGGTTCTTAAAATAAACTAGAAAATATGTTAAGATTAATGCAAGGGATTAAGTAAGTATTCTTATCACCCATTCTGAAATAACAAAGAGACTACTCATCTAATCCAGGACAGTTTTTTTCAAAAAACATGTTGTCACACCAGCAAAACTCTTCCAAACAGCAATAAAAAAAAAATGGTATGGTGACACTAAAAAAGAAAGTTGATGGATCTGAAGGATTTTCCCTCCTAAAGAAAAACTAATGACTTTACTTGTCTCCTGTTTCACCCCTTTCTCCCCATCACAGCCTTCCTCTCAAAATTGCAGGTAATCTTTCCCTGTGTCTTCCATCTTGGAAATTAATAATTTAAGACTCTTATGGAATCATAAAGCATGCAGGCTCCAGAAGGGGCATCTTCCCCCATTCCATCAGGAATTCCTCAGCCTCCAAGAGACCAACTTCATCTCCTGTCTCAGATATTTCAGAACATCTCTTTCAAGGGATCATTGAGCCTGTCCCCCAGGTCCACTGGGGTAAGGGTTCTTATTCCAGACTTTTTCTTGTTCCCAGAAAAGAAGACTATAGTAGACATGTTTTATACTTTTCCAAACTAAACACATTTCTTCACATTCCAAAATTCAGAATGTGGACTCTGCAAACCCTCTTTCTTTTCCTTCTAGCCCATTATCCTGGGCTTGAAAGATGTTTATCTACACAGTCCCATTCACAAAAAAAAAAAAAAAAAAAAAAAAAAAAGATTCTATGCCATATGATTGCATTTTTAATTTAATTTTTTGCTCTTTAGTCTATCTGCCATCCCAAGAGTCTCTATTAAAAATGTCGTGCTCCCATGATATGTCATTGCAAGCTTCATATATCCTTATGATGGTGATTGCCTGATCTCAGCATCTACCAACCAAAACACTCCAGCATCTTTATAGTTCACCATGAATCTTCTGAACAACTTAGGTTTCACACTAAATTTTAAGGAGTCATCCTTGATTCCTTCTCTCAAGATATTGTCCTAGGATGTCTTCTGGATACTTTTCTGATGAGTTTTCTTCCTCTGAAAAAATGCTTTCTTGCCATTATCACTACTTCAGTCTTTCTCATCATAGATGTTCTACTGCAAGAGGATTTCTGAGAATTCTATGATTCGTGGTCTCTTGTATCTTTGTTTCCATTTGCCAGAATCAATATGAGGAAGCTTTGGAGAATTTGCATATCTCTTTGGACTCAGAATTCTTATCTTCTGTCTTTTCCAATAATTGTCCTCAGTTTTATGAATAAAGAACTCCTTTGGTAGGCCAATCAAGTCTTACTGAACCTAGGTATTCCCCCAACCCTTCTCAGGTAGTCACCATAGATGCTTTGGACTTTTAATTTGTGTGTGTGTGTGTGTGTGTGTGTGTGTGTGTGTGTGTGTGTGTGTGTGTGTGTGTGTGTGTCTGTTTGTTTGCTGCTGGGGGGGGGGGCTGTTTCTGAAAGTGTCAAGATACAAGGGATTTGGGAGTCACAAAGCAGGGTCCTCATAAATTCCCCTGAGCACCGTAAATTAACTTTGGCCTCCATGAGGTCTGTTAATGATTAGAGATAACACCACAGTGGTGTGGTACAGAAATAGGAGGAAACAAGCTCTTACTATTTGCAGACTAGCCATGTTTTCCCAGGCATAACAATTCAACACATATTAACTCTTCATAGGTAGTTAGCTGGCTTGCAGTCCTTGGGACCATTTAGGATTCTAGCCAAAATTCCCAGTTTCCCCAAGCACTATCTGGTTAAGTGACTTGCTCAAGGTCACACAATAGACAGATGAGCGTTGAGGGAATCAAACCCGGTACCATAGAAACTGCAGCTCATAGATTTAATCCTCTGTACAAATTGTCAGCAACATATGTTCTGTCAGACCAGATCATAGTTGCAAATTCTTTAAGAAGATCTGGGATATACCCTGATAAGTTGATGCTATACACTGATATCTTTCTACAGATATTTCACCAATGTGGAACTCCCAAAATAAGAACAATCACCTCCTGTCTAAACAGATAATTGAAATAGTTCTGTTCCATGAAACCTTGCAATATGGTCTGGAATACATATGCATTTTCAGTCCCCTGGATGGGGATGTTTTTTATGCCTTCCCTCTTTTCTCTATATTTCAAAGTCCTTCAAAAGATTAGGAAGGACTTGCCAAAGATGTTACTGGCGACTCCCTTTTGGCCCAGACAGCATTGTTTCTCCATTATCATGTGATCAGCCAGAGGCAATTAACAAAGACTTCCTCACAAAATGGAGTTGCACATAAAGGAGAATGGAGCCTGAGTCTTCCCAGCATTCAAAATCTCAGTGTTACTCTATGGATTATAGGCTTTTGAACCCTTATATTCACCATTTTTCAGGCTGTGTAGCTAGTGCTGAAGGAGACAAGACAATCTACTAACAGAAAATCTTACTTCGCCAAATGGAAAACATTTTATTGTTACTGTCAAAAATAGGGGACAAGGCCCATCTCAAGCTGGGTCACCCGCTGGTTGTCAAGTACCAGCATGAATTGCTCAATTCTAGCCTGTACACCTCTATAAAAGAAAGCAGTTAAAAGCTCTTTCTTTTGGAGTCTGCATTTCTTGTGAGTGTAACAAACTCAAAACGTCTCTGTTATTTCAGCATGCTTGCCACTGGACACCTCCCTTCTTCCTTTCTTCAAGTGAAATTATTTTTAAAGGGGTTTTTGCATATTTGGCCATCAAGAAAAAAAAGGTTTCTCCTTCTTGGGACTTGAATTCTTTTCTTCAGGAGTTAATTCTATCTCCTTTTGAATGCGCAGCCAGTTCTTTTCTAAAATGTCTAATTTTGCAGACTACCTTGCTGTTAGATCTGACTTCTGCTAGACAAGTGTCTAAGTTTCAGGCCATCTTGTCTATTTAGCCTTTTTTTACCTTTCACAAAGATAATGTGAGTCTTAAAAAACAACCCTCCCTTAATGCCTAAAGCTGTCTGTGACTTTGCTCTCAATCAGACTATCCAGCACTCTATTTTCTATCCTGATCCTCAAAACAAGGGAGAGAGATAATTCATCATTCTCTGAATGGTAGACAGCTAAGATATTATTTGGCAAAACTAAAGATTTTAGGAAATTAAATCAACTGTTTCTGTCCTATGATAGTAAGACAACAGGACAGCCAGAATCTAAGCGACCATTTTTAGATGACTTGCCCATGCTGTTAAGTTCTTCTAATCTAACTATTGCAAAAATCCTCATCAGCACATCAAAGCTCATTCTACTAGAGCAGTGGCCACTTCTGAAGCATTCTGGAAAGGAGTGGATTCTAGATCTATTCTAGAAGCAGCTTATTCCTCTGTTCTCACTTTCACCAACCACTAGAAGTTGGATTCTCTTACAAGAGCCACAGCAGGCTTATCTAGAGTTGAACTTCAGGGAATCATAGCCTGTATCCTTCTCCATATGTCCTGTCTTCCTGATCTTAGGCAATGATCCCATATTGTAATGGCCACTGCAACAGTGAGCTAATGAAGGACATGTAGAGTTATGTAGGTTTACTTACCATAACCGTAGGATGTTTGCTGCAGTACTAGCACTCTCCATCTGTCCCTGTTATATTTCCTTCCATGGACTGGTTAGGGTCCCTTCTTCCTTTGGTCTTCTGAGATGACCTGATGAAATACTTTAGCCATCATTCTCCCTGTTTCAAGCAAGAAAGCTCTGAGTTTTGCCATGTATTCTTTTGCTAAGGACAGATGTATGGTGTGCAAAGAAGGAGATGGAAGCTATGTAGACTACAGCACACCAAGCATATTTATTCTAACATGATGAAAGGACAATCACACAGGATGTCTAGATTGCATACTGATGATTTTGTCTATGAACAAGCACTTAGCAATCTTTGTATTAGTTTTGCCAGTAGAGGATATTCCCTGTCTGAGGTTAAAAAGTTTGCTGATGTTGCTGCTGTTGATAGAAAGAATGTGACTTTGTATTTTTACTGAAAGAGAAAACCTCTTACAACCTCTAGAAATTTTGGTGAAGGTACCAGGATCACCTTGAACATACTCTAGAGATGTTAATATTGTGTGTGATATTGTAAATAACCATTGGCCTGTACTTATGACTAATGCTAGTGTAAAGGAAGTTGTTGGGAATAAGCCTAGCTATATTTTTAGGAATAATCCTTCCTTAAAAAGTCTTCTTTGTTACAGGATGGTTGGTAAGAACAATGATAGTCATGTGAGATCTGATAGGCTAGGTACATATCCCTGCTGTTCCTGTAAAGTCTTTCACCTAATTTCCTCAGAGAAATCTTTTGTGAACCCAGTAACTAAAAAAGAGTTTATACCAAGGTTTTATGCTATTTTTTTTATGTTGGGAAAACTAACCACGTTTCTTTAAGGAACGGATTTCAGAGCACTCGGGTGATATGAAGAATTATTCAAGTATGAGCACTCTTGCACAACCTATTTTAGCTTCCAAAGATCATGATTTTCATTTTTTAGCTTTGCAATTAGTTTTTGAGGATATTAGAGGTGGAGATATTGTTAACAGAGTGGAACAAATGAAATTGAAGTGGATTATTGCCCTTCGGGCTTATAAAGCACCAGGATTAAATAGCAGTATTCCTTTAAAACTAGCTTTACAGGCTCATAAGCTGGTTCACTGATTTATTTGCTGCCTGTTCTTATTGGACTATTGATTTTTAGGCATTGATGTTTATATGTTGATTTTAGCTGCTTTTAATATAGTGTATGGTCTAATGAAATGGCGTAGCACGTAAAAGCACTTAACAAATAAAATATCTGTTTATACTTTGCTGTGTTGGTCAGGACTTCTGCTTTTTTGCAGCTGTGTAGACTACCCGGATGTACAGTATTTTTGACAGGATATGTTCCATATTGTAATGACTATTGCAACACTGGTCTACTCAAACATCCATTGTTATGATACATGAAGTAGACAACCGTACTGTATTATAGCTAAATAGATATTATTTTATATTTTAGTTCTCCTTAATGATACCTATGAAAATCTAAATGCTTTCCTACAACGTGGGATCTTGTACACTGACGTGCAGCAGTGGCCAGAAGCTGTATGTGATTTTGACAATGTGCTTATGCTTGACAGGTATGCAGTTTTTAATTTTTTCTACTACCCTGCAGAGAACTTGTGCTAGCAAAAGAGAACAGTGAATGATGCTATACAAATCTAGTTATGATGCTTAAACTCATTTAGTACTACTGAGCACACAAAACAATTTTTGTAATTGCATTTTATTATAATTTTGAGTACTGTGCATGCGGCCAGGAAAAAAGAAAAAGCAAGCAGTGAACAGAAGTGCTTAAAGTACTTTACATTGCTACTAAGACTCATTAAAATTACACTTCCTGGAGAATTTTTGGTAGCATTTGTGTTCAACATTTTTTGAAGATAATAGAATTTTTGAGATAAAAATACTTTAATGCTTGAGAAAACAACATTTGGTTGTATATGGCAAATTATGCAATAAAGAATCATTACCATTCAAAAGCAAACAAACTGATTGGACAGCCCAACCAGCATGTCTGTTGTAAGTTGAGCATATACCAACAGAGAAAGTCTGGCCGGTGAAGTACCACCAAGCGGCCAGACTTTCTATTGGATTGTGCTTTTTACTGGGGACAGAGTGAAATATTAGAAAAATCAGGTGTGTTCTGCAAAACTGAAGAAAGAGAAACATCCTTATATTTGTGTGCTGCCCCTAGAATTTTGTTTTCATAAGTTAAAAAAACTATCAGTATAGATGCTTTTCTATCTAGTTCTACTCATCCATTACTTAAATGTACTGCTCAAGTGTGAGAAGTCTCATATGCATGCATAGTATGTCAGCAAACAGAAGACAATGAGTGTATCCATTTTCTTAGTAGGCCTTATGTCAGTAAAACTGAACTGGCAACTTACACTGTTAACTTCAAAGGAAAACATTTTGCCTGTCAGAGCACAACAATAAATAATGTACATACAGCAATCATGTACAGGGTGCTGGTAATTCTAAGACTATGCTAATACTTATCTACTTAACTGTGAAACATATTGTTGCAGTGAACTGCACAAATGTTATTACTGCACTACTATGAATCCCAGCCATTGCCTGAGTAAGATGCATATCATCACTGTTCAGAATTTTTTAAATACTTCTTTGTGGTTTACTGGTTAAAATGGTTTATATTGATGGCCCCATTACTACATTGCTCATTCTGTCAATGTTTGCAATGCACTCCAAACAGTGAAACTGAACTAACTTGAAGATATAAAATCAATAAAATTCGGCAGTAAAAAAACAAACCAATTTTATTAGTAACACATTATCAGTAAGCGCTTTCATCTCTGTATTTGAGACGTCTTCAGACTGAATAATGCACTACTAAAACTCTATTAAATGCATACAAATTGATCACATGATTAATAAAACAAGCTAATTAATGTTTTAACCCTTTCCTTTTAAAATAAGCAACAAAGTCTTCACAGAAAGCATTTAATCTTACTTGCCATAAATATCCATACCACCTTAGTTCATCTTTCATATTAAACATTTTATCAAACCCTTTTCCATCATATAAAACTATGAATTTAAAATCTACAGTGCATTTACTAGATTTGTAACAAACCCTTTTCCATTTTCTAAAACTATGAATTTAAAATCTACAGTGCATTTGCTAGATTTGGAATGTTTGCCAAGTGCATTTCTTTTATCTCCTACTTGTACAGCATGCTTGTGTTCATATATTCTCTTGCCCAATTGTATTATCATGCAACCTACATAAAAATAAATACAGGACCTACAAATCACTAAATATACAACAAATTTTGATTTACACATGTAGCGTCCCTTCATTTTAATACTGTAATTGTTTATTAATAATTCATCAATATCAGTGTACCAGTAATCACATAAATTACAATTGTGGCATTTGAACATGCCTAGTCTAGTGCAATTAATACTGAGTACATTTGATTGAAAATAGTTCTTGAAACTGTTGCCCCTCTTTTGTACAAACACTGAATAATCAACTACTACTTTACCTGAGGGCAACTTCTAAAAATTTTACAATTGTTTGTTATAATATTTTCAATTGCTGTATCATCCACACTGTTAATAATTTGCATGGAAATGCTAAAGTCCACTTCCTTAGGTCTTTTAGTCACAGCCTGATCTTCTTCTTCTTCTTCTTCTTCTTTCGGCTTTTTCCCAGTTAGGGGTCACCACAGCGGATCATCTGCCTGCTCATGATTGGCAGTGGAGTTTTACGGCGCCGAGTTGCCAGCCAACCTTCCACGGAAGGCACACACACACACACACACACACACACACACACACACACACACACACACACACACACACACACACACACCTAGGGCCAAATTAGAATGTCCAATCCACCTACTGCATGTCTTTGGGATGTGGGAGGAAACCGGAGCACCCGGAGGAAACCCACGCAACCACAGGGAGGACATGCAGACTCCGCAAAGAAGGCACCCCAGCCGAGAATCAAACCAGAGAACCTCTTGCTGTGAGGCAGCAACGCTAACCACTGCACCACCATGGCTGCCCAGTCACAGCCTGATCTGATTTTCTTATATTACACATTTCTGCAAATTTGTCCAACACTAAACTTATAGGGCAACTCCTACTTAAAAATTTGTTACATAAGCTAGCATCCTCATCGAAAAAATATTTTTGTCTCTTCGTCAATCTATTAACTCTCATCAGTTGAACTTTTATAATGTTTTCTTTAGTTTTCTTTGGATGCATACATCTATAATGTAGGCACACATTATTTTGCACCTCCTTGTTATGTATTTTCATAATTAATTTCTCGCTGTCTTTTTAAACTGTTAAATCCAAATAATTGATGTTGGATGTAAATTGTAAAAAAAGAGCTGATATTGTTTAACATAGGTTAAAACATCATTTAACAATTCAACACCCCCCTCTCCAAATTAGAAACACATTTTCAATAAAACATTTTAATATCACAATATTATCAGCATAAATGCTCTCAAAGATGTTGGCTCTCTCCTATCCATGCATGAAGACATTTCATAACTAGGAGCCATTGTGACCCCCATTGTCACACCATTCTTCTGTCAGTAAATTTTGCTGTTGAATTAAAAAAAATTATAACTTAATGTTATGTCGAATATTTCCAACAAAAGACTCACAGTATTATTGGAAAATAGCTTTGACTTAATTCATTCCATTCTGACCATTTCCATTTCTTCTTCATTCGATATAACTGTATATAATGATTTAATGTCAAGTGTGACCAACAAATCTGTCTCAGAAATACTTAAATCTTCTGTCTTACTCGTAGGATCATGGGATCATAGGAGATTACTAGGTTGTCGACCCAGAGGTCATTTTAAGCCTAGCCATTTCATCCCAGTATAATACCATAGAAATACTAGTCAATATCCAAGATTGCATTTAGTGATGACTGCTATGTCCAAGAGGGTTGTGGGTGCTATCTCCAGTAAGAATTTACAGTGCCCCATGCACACGTCCAGCTTCCTCTTGAATAAATTCATAGAGGTGCTCTGCTTCACATGAATTGGTAGCCTGTTCCAAAGATGTGGCAGTGGCTGGGAGATAAATCTGTCCCTCCAGCATGTCCTATTTAAGTCACAGACCATATTTAGGTCCCTGGAATGGGTAGCCCTTGTCCAGTTTGATTTACGGATATGCAGCAATCTCATTAGGTTTGGTTCTTGGACTGCTGTGTAGGCCAGGCATAAGTCTCCCCATGAAGTCGATATGATACATAGTATAGTGACAGGAACTTTAGTCAGTCTATGTAAGGCACATGCTGGAGCCCCTTGATGATCTTTCTTAGAAACCTCCAAGGTCTCTCTAATTGCTGCAGGTGCTTAGTATGGTACATGATGAATGGGGAATTATACTCAATTATTGTCAGGTTAAGTGCCGAGTATATTGGGGTTATAACTTCTTTTGCTCTTGAGGACATACCCTCACTAATCAAGTGTGCTACATAAAAAGCTTTCCTTACTGCAGTAGACACATGGTGGTCAAAGTTAAGGTCACAGTCAACTTGTGATCCCAGGTCCCTTACCACTTCATGGGTACTTAGGGTATTGTTGTTGATTTGATGGTGTGAAGGGACATTGTTTGTGCCCAAGGGAATGATGATGCATTTCTTTTCATTAAGTTTGAAACCATGACTAACACACCAGTCCAGTCACTGGTCTGAGTGCGACCCTCCTGGCATAAACTGACATAATTTGGGAATTCAGTGATTGCACCTAGCTTGCAGTTGTCTGCAAACTTGATCAGCCACAACCCCTTAGTTTTGACCTGAACTTTTGTGAAGTATACACCAAACAGTAGAGGGCCCTGAACTGAGCCCTGTGGCACCCAATGGTAACAGGTCTGCCAGTTGATGTGGAGTCACCCACTTTGATAGTGTGTATCCAGTTTCTGAGCCAGTTGGTAACCCATCTTACAACAAAGGGGTTTACATTAAGTTTTCTAAGTTTATCAGTAATGCCTGAATGTGGGATTGTGTCAAAAGCCTTTGCAAAGTCTAGATATGCTGTGTGCACAGATTTGCCTTCATCAATGGCCTTAGTCACATTTTCAAAGAAATCCACCAGATTTAGCAGACAAGATCTGCCCTTCATTAAGTCGAATTGGGTAGGATCCAGGGTTTGGAGGTCACCTATGTCTTTGTTTATGAGGTCCAGAATGATACGTCCCATGATTTTACAGATGAGGCTGGTCAGGCTTATGAGTTTGTAATTCCCTGAGTCTGTTACTAGGCCACCTTTGTGGAAGGGAATCACTGTTGCTGTGTTCCTTTCCACAGGAACAAAGCTTGTGGTTAGGCTGTGATTGAAAACGGTACTGAGTGGTATTGTTAGTTCATGTTTTAGCCTATTTAGAAGACAGCCTGGGGTGTCTCCTGGTCCCATAGAGGCTGTATTTTTTGCATTGGACAAGGCTTTGAGGACCTGCTCTTCAGATATGTAGGATGGAGCGGGGGAGTTTGGGGGAAGGTTTGTTGTAAGTAAGGAGGGGATAAGGGAGTGAAATTTTTGCCAGCCCTATCTGCTAGCAGTTTTGCTATCTCTGTGGGGTCAATGTGTGTGATACTCTTGGCCACTAGGTCTGCACATGCTTGGGTCTTACCTTTTAGGTTATGTACATAGCTGTAAAACACCTTATGGGTTATCCTTGGCTGTACTTGCTAAGTTTCTCTCAAAGGAGTCCTTAGAGGATTTGACAAGTTGTCTTATTTGCCTGTTGAGGCTGGGGGAGGGTGCTTTTCTATTGTTGGGGCCTTGTCTTTGTTTTCTTGGACAGCAACATTTTGCATTTATTGTAAAGTTTGTTGATGCTGGATGTCCACCATGGCAGCTTGTTTTCAGTTGGGGTTCTGGCTTTGATTCTTTCTGGTACAGCAGAGTTTATACACTTATGCATGTGATTGCACAGTGCTTTAGTGTAAGCTTTGGTGTAGTTACCGCTTTCAGCTTGGGGTGGGGCTTGGAATGCATATATACCTTCACCTAGGAGGGTATAGTTTGCTTTGGTGAGGTTTTTCATCTGATTTCACCCTTTGTGAGTTCTGGTGTTGGTGCCAGCTCAAATGTGACTGATTTGTGGTCAGTTTTAACTAATGAGGGTCTGACAGTTGTGGCAGTGCATTTGTTTGACATGTTGGTGAGGGACCAGACCCAGAATGTTTGTTCCTCTTGTCAGGGTATGGACAATTTGTTCTAGGGCATTTAAATTAACAAAGTCAAGAAACTTTTGTGCGAGCGAGTTAGACCTAGCATAGGTTTCCCAGTTTATTGGTGAGATAATTGAAATCCCCCATAACCAATGTGTTCAGCAAAATTTTGATTGTCTCCAGTTTGGTCGAGTAGGCTTCATGGACATTATGACCGATGGAGGGGATCTATAACTGGCTATGACTTGAATGGAGGTCTTACTCATCATAACCTGGACCTGAAGTAACTCCATGGAGTTGTGCAGTCTAACTAGACAGGAGGTGAATTTATCTCTAATATGGATTGAAACACCGCCTACTTTGGTTTTCACATGTTCATTTTGTGGTCTAAAGGTGTGGGGAGGCATTGTAGCCTTGTAAGGCCGGGGTACTCTCTGAGGCTTTGAACGAGGTTTCTGTGACCGCATAAGACATTTACATCTTCTAGTGATAGAAGTGCTTCCAGGGAGTGCCATGTTTGGTTTAAGCTCATGAAATCAAAACTATCTCTAATATAAGAACTACTTAGTTCAGCTATCCATTGCAGATGCTTGTCTACA
The DNA here is from genome assembly GCF_019279795.1 of Protopterus annectens. NCBI lineage: Eukaryota > Metazoa > Chordata > Ceratodontiformes > Protopteridae > Protopterus > Protopterus annectens. Next base: position 531,241,907 of record NC_056737.1, on the reverse strand, counting down.
AAAATTGCCATTGTTTCAGTTTTCCCTTTATTACTGGCAGCAGTGGGTTTAAGCAGGGGGTTATCTAAGTCCTTATATATTTCAGGTAAGCCAAAGATAGAGCTTGGTTTAGGACTGTCTACTCTTAAATACTTCCTGATTGTTTACATTATTCTGCCACTGCAGAACCACTTTTCTGCCAGTGAATCAATAAATTAATACACTTTCTTTACTTCACTATAGGACACTATTTTATAAAAATTAGTATCTGCCAAAATTTCCAACATTCTGAAATCATACTTTGTCCTATCAAACACCACTAATGTGCTGCCCTTGTCTGCTTTGGTTATTAATGTACTATTGTTATTAACCAAACTATAAAACATCTTTTTTTCTATGGCAGATAAATTGTAATATTTATAGGTTCATAGGTTGGTACTAGGCTATCGACCCTAGGGGCCTATACAAGCCTAGCCATAACAATTCCCTGGCTATTTCTTCCCACACTATTTACTTCCCTGGGCCCCTGTCTAGCTGACATGATCCCCGGGGTGAATTTCCTTTCTCCCATCCAATCGTCAAGGTTCCTTTTGAAGAGGGCCAAAGAGGTGCTCTGCTTGACATGTATGGGCAGTCTATTCCAGAGTCTGGGGAGTCTCTTGGTCAGGAACCTATCCCTCCAGCATGTTTTTGTTTATTCTGATGATAAGGTTTAGATCCCTGGAGCATGTGGCTCTGAGGGATATACAGATTTATTTCCAATAATTTAATAATTTTTAATTCAGTGGTGATAAACATTTCAACATTTCATGTGAACTTTAGCATTTTCATACAAATTAGTAACAGTATGGATGATAGAGCAATTAAAAGTAATATAAGAAACAACTGGAATTTTTTTAGAAGTTGCCCAGAGGTAAATACAATAGTAGGTGATCATCCAGTGTTTGTACAAAAGACAGGCAAGCGTTTCAAGAACTATTTTCAATCAAAGTTGAATATGCCCAGTATTAAGTGCAGGATACGTACCCAAAGAATGGCGTACGGCAACTGTGGTCCCACTCCACAAAGGCGGTGCTTCTACGGACCCTGGAAATTACCGCCCCATAAGCTTGACGAGCCTTGTCTGCAAAGCTATGGAGAGGATCATAATGGAACTCATAAATAAAGACATTGGGGACCTACAGACACTGGATCCTACCCAATTTGGCTTTGTCAAGGGCAGATCCTGCCTCTTGAACTTGGTCGACTTTTTCGAAACAGTCACTAAGGCCATTGATGAGGGTAAGGCAGTTCACACAGCCTACCTTGACCTAGCAAAAGCGTTCGACACAATACCCCACTCGGGCATCATAGAAAAGCTCACCAGCTTAGATGTAAACCCATATGTCACAAGATGGGTTGCAAACTGGCTCAAGGACAGAACACACAGGGTTAGAGTTGCTGGTGCCATGTCAGACTCTAAGCCGGTCACGAGCGGTGTCCCACAGGGCTCAGTCCTGGGCCCCCTCTTGTTCGGCATTTATTTTTCTGAAGTGCAGGCAAACATAGGGGATTGTGGTTGACAAAATTTGCAGATGACTGCAAACTGGGCACCATAATTGACACTCCATCAGACACAGACATCCTCCAGAAAGGTCTCATAGAAATGGATAACTGGTGCCAGAGCCATGGCCTTAAGCTAAATGCCAAAAATGTATAGTCATACCCTTTGGGAAAAACAAGGTAACCCCTAATTACCACATAGGTGGTAATCCATTAAACATGGAAGAAGTTATCAGGGACCTGGGGACCCAAGTTGACAGTAACCTCTCTTTTGACACTCACATTGCCAAAGTGGTTAGGAAGACCTTCTACATTGCCCACCTGATCATGAAGGGATTCACATCCAGATCAGGAGAGGTCATTGTACCCCTGTACTCTTCACTTATCAGACCAATGATTGAGTACAACACCCCATTCGGAATGTACCTTACCCGACACCTGCAGCAGTTGGAAAGACCCCAAAAGTTCCTCACCAAAAGGATAAAGGGGCTCAAACATATGTCATACGATGCCCGACTGAAGAAACTCCAGCTCTATTCAGTCGCATACCATCTGCTCAGAGGTGATCTGTGCCTGACATACAAGGCCATGTCCAACCCAGAATTAATGGACATGCTCCACCTCAAAAAATCCAAATCCACCAGAGCCACGAGAGCAAGAGACATAAACCTCAACATGGATATAAATAAGACGTGCTGGAGGGACAGATTCATCACCCAGAGACTCCCTACACTATGGAACAGAATCCCAGTCCATGTGAGGCAGAGCCCCTCACTGACTCTGTTCAAGAGAAATCTTGACGAGTGGATGGGAGATCGTAGGTTTACCCCGGGAATCATCTCTGTATCACTGCTGGACAGAGGCACAACAAATTAATGGGTATAGTATTCTCATCCTAAGGGGTGGTGAAAGCCACACACACTCTGGCTAGGCTTATAAATGCCCTAGGGCAGATAGCCTAGTATGAACCTATGAACCTATGAACCAGGCATGTTCAAATGTCACAATTGTAATTTATGTGATTATCTGTATACTGATATTGATGAATTATTAATTAACAGTATTAAAATTAAGGGAAACTACACGTCTAAATCAAAAATTGTTGTATATTTATTGAGTTGTAGATCCTGTATATCTTTTTACACAGGTGGCATGACAAGAGAATTTTATGAGAATGTACGAACACGAGCATGTAGTACAAGTGGGGGATGAAAGACATGCACTTGGAAGCATTACTAATCTAGCAAATAGGTTCAAATGCACTGTAGATTTTAAATTCATAGCTTTTGATGATGTAAAAGGTTTTGATAAAATGTTTAATACAGAAGATGAACTAGGGTGGTATGAATATTTATGGCAAGTAAGATTAAATGATTGCTATTCTCCTGGGTTAACAACCATGAAGCCTTTGTTGCTTATTTAAAAAGAAAAGGGTTAAAATATTAATTATCTTGTTTTATTAATCATGTGATCAATTTGTATGTATTTAATGGAGTTTTAGTAGTGCACTATTCAGTCTGTAGAAGTCTCACATACAGATACAAAAGCACTTACTGATAATGTGCTTGTAATAAAATTGGTTTTGTTTTTATTTCTGACTTTTATTGAGTTTATATATTCAAGTTAGCTCAGTTTCACTGTTTGTTTGGAGTTTTTTGGTGTTCAGTGCTTATGGAAAGCCAAACAGGATCCAGCTTTTTGATGTTACTGGATTTACCCTATACAATACACCCAATAGCTCAATTGTTTTCAACCAAGAAGGGTGTATAAGTCATTCTACATCTCAGAGAACTAACAACTTGAATGTGAATATTGTTTTCCATAGAAGCAATGAAGCACTAACAGGATGTCTACCTCCACCAATAGATCCATTCAGTGGTGTAGAACTACCTAATCCAGGTAACTCAGTCCTGAAGTTTGCTGAAGGATTTAGAGAACATGATAGAGATCTGTTGAGATCAAACTCTTACAATAGAACAACTTATATTTCAAGAACTGTTTGCATGTACAAAGGGTACCCAAAAGTCTGAAAGTTACCAAGATGCCCATAGGAGAATACCTGCCCAAAGAAATCATTGACAAATGGCTGGAACTCAATCAAAACGTGGGTCTGCAGTATGTGGAGATGTTGGCCAATTTAAACAAATGGAGAATAGAATGTTAAAATGAAAAAATTCAAACTGCCTTTTCTCTTCTCAAAGATAACACCAATGTGGAGAATTCTGACACCAAGTTATGTCTGATATAAGATAAACTCCTCAAAGAAAATAAGGGACCATGCCAAATAGAAGAGGGGTGTGGCATATACCAAGCCTGAATTAGGGCACATGTTATAAGAAGCTAAGGAAGCAGGGAGAGCAACAGGAATTGGTTATGGTGGCTTGAACAACAGTGAAGAGAATACTATATGCAGATCTGTGTGTATAGCTCAGCAACAAGCAAGAAATTCTCCACAGATCAATGATTTGCCTAACAACACCTTGGAGAGCATTAGTAATGATCCAAATGCAAATTTTCACAATATGTTGGATTTTCAGCCAGTACAAGTT
>NC_056737.1:531172837-531232837 GCF_019279795.1 Protopterus annectens | reverse complement strand
ATAAACAGCTATCATTCTAGTGATTTAATAAATATTAAAAAATGTAGTAGATAGTCTTCCTTGTGGCTTACAATAGGAGGAATGGGGCTGATAAACTTTTATTCATACATAGTTGTGCCAGGAGAGGCTGATATCTTAATTTATTTGAGTTTGCCCATCTCCATGTCCATACTTTTCAATGCTATCCTGTATGAACTCTCAATGAATGTTGTCCGACTCTGAAAGTCTGACAAGATAGCAGTGTGTGGATCTGATAAGTTGGGTATCTGGTTTTGAGATCAATGACTGGATCACTTGTAGCCAACATTGATGAACTTGCCAATTTCTCAAAGTTGACACAACCTCGGGAATGATTATATTTAACAAAACTCATTATTGTACACCAAACTTATTTTCTTATGGAGGACCTTGAAGAAGTCACAACTCTTACTAGACCACATTTTGAAATACTTACTGGAAAAGAAACAATCTGTACCTGCCTTAAAGGTAATGGCTGAAAAGAAAATAAGCCACAGTATGCTGTTGTAGTCATTGACAGTAATGAATTGCTGGACTTAGTGTAGAACTACTACTGTCACATTACTTATTGAAGTTGATTATTACAACTACTTTGTTAGTTACCTCTTACATGCCAACCTGTTGCCATTGTGCCTGATTACTGTAATCCCTGTTTTGTTGCTCTTGGAACCCAGATCATTACTAAATAGGGTCTGTTGACAAGTTAATTTACCCAGTTACTAAACTGAAATTAAAAAAATAAATAAATAAATGAAAGAATGTATGAATAGGGAGACCCTCTACATGTAGCTGTAAAAGCTTGCACCACATATCACCCAGGGATGTCTTTAATAACTTACATACTATGCAGTTCATAGATGCATGATGTTGATAATTCATTCCTTGATCTCACATTAAATATCCTCAAATCAGTCCTTCCTTACCTTTGCTTAACAAATCTTCTTTCTTAGTATGAATCAGCATTGGGTAAGTTCTATTTGCTTATACCTTAGTAAAGGTACTGATTTCTAAGAGAAGCTGATCTACAGATAGCAGGAGATGCACCTTTATCTTACTAAGGGAGTAGTAGGTTGTATCTAGTTATGTGAGAGTACATCATGGAATAAATTAAAAATGATTGGAATGAATGGTTTTGTGAAAGTTGACAGTAAACCTTTTTGAATCTTCTGCCCTGGCCATGAGTTGCTGTCTTAATCTTTACTTTTTTGATTGCTTTGCCGAGAACTGATTACTCATTCAGTGAAAGTCTGGAGAGAAGTATTTTATCCAAAAACTTACTAAAGAGTTGCAAAACATTCTTTTCTGTTAGTTAATAAATATGTTGATGATTAAAAGTCAGATCACTTCTGATTTTGGTTGTACTAAAATAAGATACTGCACCTATATCTTTGAGATGGGTGCTGGTGTTTTATGCCTTTCTGACTTTAATACATACTTCAAGGAACTAAAGACAAAGTATTCCTTTATCCCAGTAAAACTGGCTAATTATTTCCCACTTCTTATGGATATCTGATGAGATAAGTGTATTAAGCTCCTTTATGAGTTATTTTCTTCTGTTGCATTGTCTCCTTATTCCTACAGTTAGGTCTTGTGTATGTATATATATATATATATATATATATATATATATATATGTGTGTGTGTGTGTGTGTGTGTGTGTGTATATATATATATATATATATATATATATATATATATATGTGTGCATATATACATGCATACATACATATACGAGTGGCATATGTTTGAACTATCAAATATCTGACACCATAACAGTTATAACTGTAAAGATTTGAATACAAAATATTTCAAAATCACAAGGATTTGAAGCAAAACAAAAAAAAGTATGTACTCACCATAATGTTCCATGTGTGTTGTCCATCTTCATCTTCATTCTTACTAGGTTGGGTTCAAATCTGATCCTCAGGTCCATCTTGGCCTTTATATTCAAGCTTGAGGTCTTCTGCCAGCTTGTGGCTAAACCCTATCCCAGCATGCACTAGACCCTTCCCCAGATCTTGTTTGCTGTTATAATAAGGGTATGAGTATGTCACAGGGAAAAAACAGAGTCATATGAAGAAGGTCAGAGATAAAGGTAATCCAATTGTATAGACTCTGTCTTTCAGGAGTAGGAAGGGTAGGGGGAAGGAGGGTGGGATGTAAGAATAAGGGCGAAGATGGACAACACACATGGAATGCTATGGTGAGTACATGACTTCTTTATGTGATGTTGTCCTAGCTCACTTTCATTCTTACTGGGTTGGGACAGCATCCCTAGCACCTAGTGTCATGGGTGGCTCAAGGGAGAATATTCCTTAGAATCATGGAGCCAAAAGAGGCCCTATTCCTGGAGACCAAATCGACTTTGTAATGAGTAATAAAAGTATGTGGTTTTGCCCATGTTGCTGCAACACAAATGGTATCAATTGGTATTTTTTCCAGAAATGCTGAAGAGGTTGCAATGGCTCTTGTAGAGTGGGCTTTAACTCTTCTGGGAAGATCTTTATTCTGAGACTTATAGATAAAAGTTATGCAATCTGAAAGGCATTTTGAAAGTGTTACCTTAGAGACAGGGGAATCTTTTTTTGAGTCTAAAAAGAAAATGAATAACTGGTTAGATTTTTGGAATTCTGTAGTTCTGTGTAAGTAAAAACGTAGCTGTCTATGCACATCCATTTGATGTAACATGTATTCTTCCCTGTTTTCGTAATTTGGGAAGAAGACCAGCAATTCTATAGTTTGGTTCAAATTTGACTCTGATGCTACTTTGGGTAAAAAAGAAGGGTTTGTTCATAATGACACCCTGTCCCTATGGAAAAGCAAATATGATTGCTTTATAGATAAGGCTTGCAACTCTGACACTCTTCTAGCAGAGGTAATTGCTACCAAGAGGATGGTTTTCTAGGTTAAAAACTTGAGTTCGCAAGATGATGCTGATTCAAAAGGGGGAAAATTAAATGAGATAAGATGAAATTTAAATCCCATGGTGTTGGAGGGTCTCTGATATGTGATCTTAATAATAGGGTACCTTTAAGAAAAGCTTTGTATAACCTCTTAGGCATAATGTTGGAGCCCGATTCACTTAGATGAAAATTGGAGATTGCTGCTAGGTGAACTCTAATGGAAGATGCAACTGCACCTTCATTGAAAAATGTTGCTAGGAATTCTAGAATGGAGTTGACTGGGGTGGAAAAATGGTCAATGTGGTTATGAGAAGCCCATAAGGAGAATCTTTTCCATTTGCTTCTATATATCTTTCTCGTTGAAGGCTTATGAGACAAAATTAGGATGTGTTCAACTGAAGAAGAGAGGTTAAGAAACCTGGCTATTGTTAGAATCAGAGCAGTCAAGCTGTCAGGTTGAGGGTCTGAAGGGATGGATGGAGCATTCCTGATGCATGAGTCAAAAGTCACTTAAGGTTAATCACTTGTTAACAGAGGGGGTGGAGCTAGGAACTAAAATTTCTATTTAAGGAGTAAACTAAAACATTTCAGAGCTTTACCAGAAAAGCTCATCCAGACTCTGCTACACTTTGCTGTGAAGGAAAGGTTAGCTTGCTTTTATTTTTTGTATTACTGTATTGCCTTTCTATATTTTGAATACTGTAGTTTGTTTTCTTTACCTTGTGTTTTGCTTGCATTCTGTTTTAACAGCATATTAAAACTTCAAAAGAGACCACAGCTCTCTCTGTTCTGATTCAGGCAGAAATAAGAACTGATTAATTAAGGACTCATTCATAAGACAGAAGAGGTCACTTAAGGTTAATCACTTGTTAACAGAGGGGGTGGAGCTAGGAACTAAAATTTCTATTTAAGGAGTAAACTAAAACATTTCAGAGCTTTGCCAGAAAGGCTCATCCAGACTCTGCTACACTTTGCTGTGAAGGAAAGGTTAGTTTGCTTTTATTTTTTTTGTATTACCTTTCTATATTTTGAATGCTGTAGTTTGTTTTCTTTACCTTGTGTTTTGCTTGCATTCTGTTTTAACAGCATATTAAAACTTCAAAAGAGACCACAGCTCTCTCTGTTCTGAGTCAGGCAGAAATAAGAACTGATTAATTAAGGACTCATTCATAAGACAGAAGAGGTCACTTAAGGTTAATTATTTGTTAACAGAGGGGGTGGAGCTAGGAACTAAAATTTCTATTTAAGGAGTAAACTAAAACATTTCAGAGCTTTACCAGAAAGGCTCATCCAGACTCTGCTACACTTTGCTGTAAAGGAAAGGTTAGCTTGCTTTTATTTTTTTGTATTACTGCATTGCCTTTCTATATTTTGAATACTGTAGTTTGTTTTCTTTACCTTGTGTTTTGCTTGCATTCTGTTTTAACAGCATATTAAAACTTCAAAGAGACCACAGCTCTCTCTGTTCTGACTCAGGCAGAAATAAGAACTGATTAATTAAGGACTCATTCATAAGAAAGAAGAGGTTACTTAAGGTTAATCACTTGTTAACAGAGGGGGTGAAGCTAGGAACTAAAATTTCTATTTAAGGAGTAAACTAAAACATTTCAGAGCTTTACCAGAAAGGCTCATCCAGATTCTGCTACACTTTGCTGTGAAGGAAAGGTTAGTTTGCTTTTATTTTTTTGTATTACTGTATTGCCTTTCTATATTTTGAATACTGTAGTTTGTTTTCTTTACCTTGTGTTTTGCTTGCATTCTGTTTTAACAGCATATTAAAACTTCAAAAGAAACCACAGCTCTCTCTGTTCTGAGTCAGGCAGAATTTCAGAATTTTTTCCCGCCCCCTCCCACGCATTTAAGTTGTCTTGTTAAATACCACTGTCTTTCTAGTTGCCCGCCTCTTATGTTAATCTGACCATATATCTCATTTCTCTCTACTTTCACTGGCTTATGTGAGTAATCACAAAATCATCATTTTTGAAATCCCACCCCTTCAATTATTTAAATTTATTGGCCATCCTACAGTATTTCATAGTACCAAAATACAAAAGTGACCACCCCTTTCAATCCATCTTGCTGTTTTAAAAATAGTAACTCTCCACTAAACCTTAACTTTTTAAACAGGTAAAACTCAAGTTACCTACTTTCACATCTAACTTCTCTAGTGCACACTGCAGAGTGCATTCTTTTAAATCTTACCTTTAAGCATTCCTGTGACTAGCACTTTCTCTAATACCTGCTGGAAAGCACTAGGAAGCCTTAAACTCATACAAACACTGAACTCTCCTTGTTAACAAGGAGTAATTAATAGTAGGCACTAAACAGCCTATAATTGCAAAGTACCTTGCTAAGGAAACAGCTCCTATACTTTACAAAGGAAAAAAAAAGCCCCAAACCAGGCATGTCCAAGGGTCAGCTTCCGGTGATTTATCCTGTCCACCTGGTGAATCTGGGCATACTGGGGCAATGCAGCAATTGCCTCATGTACACAGACAACCCTCTCCTCCTACCACCCAACACTACAACCTGTGTGAGATGCACTTACATAGCCAAAATGGAAGCAAAGCTCTCTCTACCCAAGATTGTGCAAAACAGTCAAAAGGAGAAGGTTAACACCCACACTACACCTCAAGCAACACATAGCCCTTCTAAACCCACACCACCAACACCCACATATAGCAACACTAAATCCACATATACAGAGGCCCTTAACTGTAACCTGCCCAAGCAACATAGACCTCTGAAGCTGAAACGCAAACAAACACCAATCACAACCAATGTGTCACATAGTTCACAACACCAGTGTGCCACCCAGCAACAGCCCCTAAGGCAAGACAATGTACCTAACACTTTAGTCATAGGTGACTCTATAGTCCGTCACACTGATGTCCCTCTCACCCGGTTGAATAAGGAGAAAATTACAGTCAGCTGCCTGTCAGGTGCCAGGATCCGCCACATAATGCATGCACTCAAGTCACTCCACAACAAGTACAAATATGACTCTGTCATTGTCCATGTTGGAGTGAATGACTTGAGACGTACCTCCCTGGACTACATGAAAAGAGACATGGAAGAGCTCTCGGATCATGTGGCCCAGGCAGGTATGACCCTAGCCCTGAGTAGCATCCTGCCTTCGCCCAGAATGATACCACAATATAAGGATAAAATGATTGACTTCAACAATTGGCTAAGCTTATGGTGTCATTCAAAGGGGATCCAGTATCTGTCTGCCTGGGATGACATGATTGGCAGACCACGATGCTTTGCCAGAGATGGTCTGCACCTGTCACCCCTGGAATTCAGGTTACTGGCTAAGGCTCTTGCCACCCCTATAGTGCCTTTTTTAGGCAAACTTCAAAGGACAAAACCACCACTGTAACAGGTACAAGCATGCAAAATCTGAAGGTAATGCTACTCAATGCTAGAAGTCTAAACCTCAAAATGCACTCTCTCGAGGCACTCCTAAAAATGGAGAACATCGATATCTGTGCAGTAACTGAGACCTGGTTCAAGGCTCCAGAGAGCACCCCTGCAATACCAGGCTGCAACTCTTACCACACTTTTCGGCCACCAAACCAGGACTGAAACACTAAAGGTGGAGGGGTGTCAATATTCACCTAGGATATTCACACCACCAGGCTAGTTGGCCAACACAATGTGTCTGAAATTCTCCAAGTGCAACTAACACTAGGTAAGACTGCAATCCAAATTGTAGCTTGCTACAGATCCCCCACCATACCCCAAGATTCTCACTACACCTTTCTAAACATACTGGAAAATATTAAGATAGAACCAAACACCCTAATACTGGGTGATTTTAACTACCCTGCCATTAACTGGGAAAACTACTCATGTCCCAACACCTTTGCGCAGCGGTTCTTGGAATTCATAAATTCCAACGCCCTGGATCAACTAATCCATAGTCCCACCAGGGGCTCCAATATCCTAGACCTGGTCATTACCAACATGGGAAATCAATGCTCCATACCTATGGTCAACCTTTCATTAGTCAGGTCTGACCATAAGCTAATCACCCTTAACATCCACATCCCACCCCACGCCCCAGTAAAGAAACCACCATAAAAAACTTCTCCAAAGCCAACTTCATGCTACTCAAGTCAGAAGTGACAAACTTCATGACACCCATGCAGACGGGAACTGAAAGTTCAACTGCTGAATCCTACACTAAGGCACTGTACAAGCACATCCACTCATGCATGAATCGTACCATCCCAAATAGAACCAAAATGCTCTCATCCAAAAAAGGAAGCCAATCTGGTGGTCCCCTGCCATAAACAAACTTTACAACAAAAGGAATAAACTTTTGCAGAAAAGAGGAAAATCCCAGGATGCAAAAAACTCCCTTACTAGCCTCAGTAAGAAACTGAGATGCCTCATAAAATCCTCCAAAGCTAGTTACGAAAATAAAATTGCCAAAGATTCCAAAGACAACCACAAAGCATTCTATAACTATGTCAAGAATCTAAATGGCAATGCTCAGATCTGCTCTGAGTTAAAACAGAATGGCATTAAATGTACTGATCCAAAGGATATTGCCAATATCCTGGCAGATCGATTCAGTGCCAACTTCACCCCCCTCTCACCCCCTAAATGGCCCATCTCAATACCGGAAGATTGCCAAATTCCAGTAATAATGGCCACACAGGTACAAAACGCACTCTCTAAAGCCAAGAATACAGCATCCATGGGACCAGATGACATCCCAGGCTGTGTACTACATGAACTACAATATGAACTGGCACCTCACCTAAGTGTCATGTTTAATCATAGCCTCACCTCAGGTTTCGTGCCCACTGAGTGGCGCAGAGCTACAGTTATCCCAATCCACAAGGGGTGATCCACCTTGGATCCCGGAAACTACCGTCCCATCAGCCTGACAAGCCTTATCTGCAAGGCCATGGAGGGTATTATCATGGAACTTATAAACAAAGACATTGGCAAACTTCAAACACTGGACCCCACCCAGTTTGGGTTTGTGAAGGGCCGATCTTGTCTCCTGAACCTGATTGACTTCTTTGAATCAGTCTCCAGAGCCATGGACAAGAGTAAGGTGGTCCACACAGCCTATCTAGACCTTGCCAAGGCCTTTGACACCATCCCCCACTCTGGAATCATAGATAAACTTACTAAGTTGGGCATTAATCCCTATGTCACCCAATGGGTTGCTAAATGGCGTACTGATAGAACCCACACTGTAAAAGTAGCCGACTCCAAATCCAGCTCCAGACAAGTGACAAGTGGAGTACCTCAGGGTTCAGTCCTGGGGCCGCTCTTGTTTGGCATCTACTTCTCTGAAGTACAGGTCAACACTAAGGGACTCTGGCTAACAAAGTTTGCAGATGACTGCAAACTGGGAGCCATTATTGAATCCCCAAATGATGTAGATACTCTACAAAAGGGCCTTACAGAAACAAATGCTTGGTGCCAGAGCCATGGGCTCAAGCTCAATGCCAAGAAATGTATTGTTATCCCTTTGGGAAAAAACATGTATCCATGAATTACCATATTGGTGGCAGTACACTAAACACAGAAAGTGTGATAAGAGACTTGGGGACACAGGTGGACAGTGGTCTCACCTTCGATAACCACATCGCCACAACAGTCAGGAAATCCTTCTATGTGGCACACCTCATCACGAAGGGCTTTTCATCCAGAAAAAAGGAGGTCATTGTCCCACTGTACTCATCCCTCATTAGACCCATTATAGAATACAACGCCCCATTTGGTATGTACCTCTCAAGACATCTGCAACAACTGGAAAGGCCTCAGAAATACCTCACTAAAAGAATCACAGGCCTAAAGCAGATGTCCTACGCTGACCGCCTCAAAAAACTCCAGCTATACTCTGTCGCATATCGTCTACTCAGAGGCAATCTCTGCTTAACATACAAGGCCATGTCAAACCCAGAGCTGTTGGACATGCTACACTTAAAGAAATCCCAATCCCTCAGAGCTACAAGCTCCGGGGATCTAAACCTTGTCATCACAATAAACAAAACATGCTGGAGGGATAGGTTCCTGACCCAGAGACTCCCCAGACTCTGGAATAGATTGCCCATACATGTCAAGCAGAGTGCCTCTTTGGACCTCTTCAAGAGGAACCTTGACGATTGGATGGGAGAAAGGAAATTCACCCCAGGGATCACATCAGTCGCCCTGCTAGACAGGGGTCCAGGAAAGTAAATAATGTGGGAAGAAATAGCCAGGGAATTGTTATGGCTAGGCTTGTATAGGCCCTAGGGCTGATAGCCTAGTACCAACCTATGAACCTAAGGTCTGGAACTGGGTCCAGAATCCAAGGCTACTCCCGAAGATGAGGCCACAAGAAAGATAACCAGATTTAATGAGGCCACTATGGGGTGATGAGTATCAAGTCTGTTCCCAAATGATTGGCTTTCTGAAGTACTTTGGGAATTAGTAGAAATGGAGGAAAAGTGTAGATGAGACCTGAGGGCCAATTGTGAACAAGTGCATCCCTTGGTGACTTCCCCGGAGGGGGGATAAGGGCAAAGTAGCTGCTGCATTTGGCATTCATGGATGTGGCAAAAATGTCACAGCGAGGCTGGCCCCATTTGCGGAAAACCTTTTCTGCTACTTCCTGTTTTAGGGGCCACTCATGGGGCATCAGAATCACTCTGCTGAGTCTGTCTGTTATCACGTTGGATTTCCATGCGATGTGCATTGCTATCAGAAAACGTTGGGAGGAGGATGCCCACTGCCATAGTCGCAGGGCCTCTCGACAAAGGGGGTAAGATCTGGTTCCTCCTTGTTTATGTACCATGCAACTGACGTGTTGTCTGTTTGTATTGTAGATACACATCTGGAAATTGCTTGGAACCATTAAAGGATTTTAGTTCGTTCTGTGTACCTGGAAAATTGTTTGGTATTATTAAAGGATTTCAGCTCACTCTGCCCTTATTTCCAGTAATTTCTTTTTTCATGCTTAGTGCACACTGCAGCTCTTAAGTTATTAACCCATTTTTTCCATCTTACCTTTAAAATTTGCTCTGAGATTACCAATCATTAGAGATCCCACATTCTGCTTCTCAGTAGTCATCTTCAGATTAGTGCTTCTCATTTGCTGCTGGTGAGAGAAATAGCATAAGAACATTATTTTCTGGAGACCGCTGATCACCAGAAAGCCTGCTAACTGCTTCATAGAGCCAGGTTGGAATTTATGCTACTCTTTTGCTCCTGATGAAAAAATCTCCCAGTTGACTGCAATGATTTGACTGCTGTTATACAGTCAGTATTCTTGAGTTGACATTTCAGTGTTCTTCAGATTGTTTGCCTGCATTTTGACTCCCGCACATATCATTGTCACACAAGGCACGCTTGAGATTACAACAGTAAACCTATAATGATATATATATATATATATATATATATATATATATATATATAAATTTATACATATGTGCGTGTGTGCGTGTGTGTGTAGCTATATACACACACACACACACACACACACACACACACACACACATACACACACACATATATGTTTGCGTGTGTATTGTGATGTTGCCTCTCTGGGCCAGTAATGAAGGAGCCTGAATCCTCATGACAATGGAGAGGGACATTCACTTGGAACAAAAATAGATACACACAGTATTTTCAGATGCAGCTCTCTGCATCAGTCACAGTTTCCCTTAACAGCATACAGGCAACACAATCAGTCCAGGGTCTGAGTTTCTCTCTCTGTCTCCCCTGGATTACAGAATGGCATCACATACATATGATCATCTAACTTCTGGTTCCCATGTTACCCCCATTGCTAGAAATTGAACCAGAATTTAGCAAATATGTGTTACCATACATACAGATATAACTTTGCTGAGATGTGTTGTAGCATCTGGAAGCTATAAAACCATAAAACAGTTCCACTGTTCCTACAGGAGCTAATAAACCATTCTCTGGCTGCAAAGGGAACTGCAAGATGCAATCTTTATGGCCAAAATTAAGTAATTTAATTTCTTTCTATTTTTTTCAAAGCTAGCTGGACTGAGATTAACCTCTTCTCTTCCAGTATCCTCTCTTAAAACATATGCATTTAATCAGTTACAATACAGTCAGGACCCACTGTTGGTACATTTTTAACACAACCAGAGTTACAAATACATTTTTCAACAGAAGTATCTGTGCAAATCAGTTTGATATACAAATTTCATGTAATTCTTTGCAAAGTTGTAGCTAGCTGTGCTGGCATATGTTACACATCCACTTCCCTATGTCTCCTGGCAAAGCTGGCAATATCTCACATTATCATATCGCTCCCCCTTTGAAGACTCAAGCTAGTTTCTCAAGTGACTGGAGAAATGTTGCTTGAGAGGAATGAGTCTGACTGGGAATGCACTAACTAACCCATAACCTGTCTTGAGACCCCATCTGCATTGGCATTGCTGACCCCACTACAGTGCTGCACTGTCATATCTTAAGCCTGCAGCCCTAGGCAGTATCTTAATAACTTGGTAGTTTGCTGGCTGACTCGATGTAGCCATGTAAAGGGATTGTGGTCTGTAACTACAGAGAATTTCCTTCCATACGTATAGGTTTGAAGTTTCTGCAGTGCCCATACTATGGCTAGACATTCTTTTTTCTACTGCTACATAACATTCTAGGTTGGAGTCTATGGCTGAGGTATACCACTGGTTGCTCTTCTTCCTCTGAGGAAACCTGGCTGAGAACATCCCCACCCCGTGGTTTGAAGCATCCACCTGCACAACAAATAAATTCTGTACTGTAATCTGGACTGGCTAACACAGGGGGTCCTCCCAAAGCCCCTTTAATTTTTTGGAATGCCTGCTCACAGGGTGGGGTCCACAAAACCTTGTCTGGCCTGTTTTTTCTCATTAGGTCTGTGAGGGGAGCAGCTATTGTACTATAATTGGGAACAAATTTTCTGTACTACCCTGCGGTCCCCAAGAATGCCCTTACCTGCTTTTTGGTAACAAGAGCAAGACATGCCTGAATAGCTTCTACTTTGGCAGGTTCTGGCCTTATTTTATCACTACCCACTCTATGTCCTAGGTAGAAAGCCACTGCTATACCCACCTGTCAATTAATGAGCTTAATGGTCAACCCTGCCCTTTGCAGTCTGCCCAGGACCTCCCTGACATGCTGAAGGTGCTCATGCCAGGAATGGCAGTAAATGACAATATCATACAGGTAAGCAAGGGCATAATCTCCTGCTAGGATATGATCTACCAGCCTCTGGAAGGTCACTGGGACATTTCTTATCTCAAAGGGCATCTTTTTGAACTTGTATAATCTGAAAGGGGTCACAAAGACTGACATCTCTCTAGTGGTGGGAGTCAAGGGCACCTGCTAGTAGCCCTTGGTCAGATCAAAAGCGAAGAGATACTTAGCCCCACCCAGCTGTTCTAAGGCTTCATCTGTCCTGGGCATGGGATAACATCTGACTCTGTGTGACTATTTAGTATTCTGTAGTCCACACAGAACCTAGTGTTGCCATCTTTCTTTTCTTTTTGGGGAGAACCAGGAACTGCTGGACTCCTGGATTACTCCAGTTCCAACATTTCCTGTATCTCCTCCCTCAGAGTCTGCATGACTGACTCACTCAGCCTACTTAATAGGCCTTTGGGGTCCTGTATTCACATGGTGCTGAAACAGGTGGGTACACCCAGGTTTCCCAGTGAACATACCCCCAAACTCCTGTAACACTGCTCAGATCTCTCTAACCTGGGTAGGAGAGAGCTGCTGGGATATTGCTACCCCTTTCACTGAGGTGTCAGTCCAAGCCTCACTGAGGAGGTCATTCACCAGATCCCCCTCAGACACCTCCTACCATCCACTGAAAATACTCAGCACTGGGGCGTCCCTATCTTGGTAAGATTTCATCATGTTAATGTGGTACAATTTGAACCCTTGCCTTCTGCCTCACAGTTCTACCATAGAGTCAACATCACTAACCTTCCTTACCACCTTAAAGGGTCCCTCCCAAGCTGCTTGTATTTTATTGTATCTGACAGGAATGAGAACCATAACCTGCTGTCCCACAGCATCTTCGTGGGCTCGAGCATTCCTTTCATACCAGACCTTTTTCTGCTGTTAGGTTCCTGACAGGTTCTCCTTGGCCAAGGCCATGAGCACCCCAAGCCTTGTCCCAAGGTTTAGGACATATGCCACAACAGACTCCTTGTGGGATTCACACTCACCCTCCCACTCATCATGAATCATATCTAACAACCACCTCACCCTCTGACCATACAGCAACTCAAAGGGTGAAAAACCTGTGGATTTCTGGGGTACCTCTCTGTATGCAAACAGCGGATGGGGAAACTATTTGCCCTACCCTCTCTTAAACTGGTCTGAAAATGCCTGTAGCATAGTCTTTAATGTAAAGTTTAACCTCTTTCTTTACTTAACTTATTTATTTATTTATTTATATTTGTTGACCGGGAGTGTCTGACTGGACATAGGTCCATTTTCAGCAGAGGCCCGGGAAGAAAAGCTCCACAGTTAAAATAAACAGACAGTAGTTACATTGGATTACATAGCGATTAACAATTTACATAGCAATTACTTACAACATATTTACAGATGAAGAACATAGTACATCAGTAGACAACTAGAATCTTTATCTGTGAAGTACATAACAGACATTAACAAATGTTAAAATAAGAAGTTCCTGCTGTATAAGTACTAGGCTTATGAGCATCTGAGCTTGCTATAATCAAGGTAGTTAGTGGAGTGGAAAGAAAGGTAGTGGTTGGATGGGGTGGGTGATATTAGAGTGGGAGTTGCAAGGGCATAGCCAGCATGTTTTAGGTGCGCTTTTAGTAAAGTTTTGAAGTGGGTGCATGATGGTGGAGGTAATTGTGGGGGGGGAGTTCCATAATTTGGCTATGGTGCAAGAGAATAGTGCTTCACCAGCAGAGTTATTGGCTTTAGTGATCTGCAAGTGATTTTTGTTGCTGGATCTTAGTGGTCTGGTGGTGCGATAGGGTTGGAGTAGATTCTGGAGGGATGGGACATTTAGTGGATGGTTTACTAGTTTGTGGGCGAGTGAGAGTTGATACCATTGAAGGAGGTGAGGGAGTTCAAGCCAGCCCAGTTCAGCAAGTGAGAGACAGTTGTGACTACGGTAGGATGCCCCTGTGGCGAATTTGGCAATTTTGTTGTAGCAGGTCTCTAGCTTGTTTAGATCGCATTGCCTTAGGTTGGTATATATTGGAGAGGCATACAGTAGGGTGGAGATAAGGTGGGAATTTGCTGTTGAAATCTTTGCTACTTTGGTGAGAAGATGCTTATTTCTGTATAACGTTCCTAGTTTTTTGTGGACTTTTTTTATGGTCATGGATATGTGAATGTCAAATTTTAGTTAATTGTCTATTTCCACTCCTAGCAATTTGGTGTGTTCAGTTGGGTATATAGTGGTGTTGTCTTTTGCTGTGATGTTAAAGTGAGAGTTGTTTTGAGTATGTTTGGTGGGTTGGAAGATGAGTAGTTTAGTTTTGTTTGGGTTGAGTATTAACTGGGCATCGGATAACCAAGTTTCAACAGAGGAAAAGGCTTCCTGTTTGACTTTTTGCAGTTTGGGTAGGGACTGGGCTGAGCAGATGATGGTCGAGTTATCTGCGTATTGTATGAGTGTGCCATGTGTGGTGGCAGAGGCTAGATTATTTGTGAAAAAAGAGAAGAGTAGGGGTCCAAGGATGGATCCTTGGGGAACCCCTATGGAGACAGGTAGTTGGGGAGATATGTCATTCTGCCATACAACGGATTGTTGGCGGTTAGACAGGTAACTCTGAAACCAGTTGGTGACTGATTGTGAGAAGGGTAGGTTATTGAGGACAGAGATAAGTTGTTTGTGTGGGACCATGTCAAATGCTTTAGATAGGTCTAGGAAAGTAGCAGAGGAGAGTTAGCCATTGTTTTTATGCTGAAGGATAGTGTTAGTAAAGGAGAGTAAGGCAGTGGTGGTGCTATGGTTTGGTCGGAAACCATGCTGAGTATTGGAAAGGAGGTAGTCTGAGACCTGAGAGTGTATGCATCTCTCTAGTATTTTGGAGAGTGGAGAGAGAATAGCTATGGGGTGGTAATTGGTTAGTTCTGTGGAGGGTCCGCCTTTGTGGAGGGGAATTATATGTGATACTTTCCACAGTGTGGGAACATAACTTTCTGACAGAGATCGGTTAATCAAGATGGATACTGGGTAGGCCAGAGCATCAGCTGCGATTTGTAGGTATTCACTTGGGAGGTTGTCTGCTGCTAATTTGGTGGGTTTAAGTTTAGTTAAGAGTTTTTTTATGTTGGAGGTAGGAACAGGAGAAAAAGAGAAGGCAGTGGGGAGATTAGTAGTTGAAGGTGTGGGTTGGAGGGGAGGGGGTTGTTGTGTTTAGCTAGTGATAGTATGGTTTGTGTGAAGTGTGTGTTGAATGAGGTAGCAATATTTTCTGAGGAGTGAGGGATGTTAGGAAGAGGGGTACTGACTTTACCTGGGTGGAGGATGGAGTTTATGGAGGACCAGAATTGTTTGGGGCTGTGTTCGGAGGAGTCTAGGGCAGACGGGTAGTATTGGAATTTGTCCTGTTTTATTAGCTTTTTGACTCTATTGCATAGTTCTAGGAATTTCTGTCTAGTTGATGGGGTCTTGGTTTTGCACCAGTGCTCCCAGGAGTCTGGGGATGGTGGAAGGTTTACGTGATTCACTCCACAGCACTTTCACAGACAAGCCAGCACGTGTGACATGAAAACGGCAACTCTAGCAGTTAGTATTTCTATTGAGAAACCTACCCTGCTGAAAATCTCAACAAAGCATTTGCCACCTTCTCTGCTTCAATGGAGGACGGAGCCCCTGCCTCAGGGTATCTAGTAGTATAATCTACTGCCACCAGGATATACTTCTTCTCGGTGGAGCTTGGGGTACTCAGAGGCCTCACCATATCCATAGCTACCGTCTGAAATAGCTCATAATTCACAGGAAAAGGCATCAAAGGAGCCTTGACCTTGTTTCCTGCCTTGCCTACTTTCTGGCACTGCTCCAAGGTCCTGCATTACCCTGTTACAACCTTTGTAATCACAGGCCAATAAAGGTTCTGCATAATATGTCTCTTGGTATGCTTTATGCCCATGTGGCCTGCAAAAGGAATGGCATGGGTTATGACATGAAGTACCAGATGGTAGGTTCTAGGCAGTACCAGCTGCTGTATTATCTTACCCTCCAGCCCTCCCTCAGCAGTCCGGTCTGTATACAGTAATCCTTTGTTCCAGTATACAGACTCCCCTTTTCCTTGAAAATCAGGTGCTTCCCTAGCTACCTCCCTCAAGCCTCTTAGTGTAGGGTCCAAGAGTTGAGCCTGTCTCAACTGTATCTTTGTGACCCTTTCACAGGAAATTTGGTATTCTCTGACAGTGGTGCCTCAATGTCAGCTTGGGCACTATGATTCACCTTTGTCCTTGCAGTCCCTCTGCCCAAGGGAACATCAGTACCTACCAGCAGCTGTGTCTCACCTTCATGCTCATTGCTACAGGGTAGCTCCCTCCATGAAATAGCCACCTCTCCAGCCCTGACTTCAGGTGTGAGGTTTGTCTGGGTCTGCCCCAGGCTACCAGACCCACATGGTTGCTCCCAATCCTAACTACATGTAACTGCATCCACACAAGGTACTACATTATCAAAATCATTCCCTATCAAGACATCTGCAGAGATATCTTCAAACACACCTAACTGCTTGCTTCCTTTACCACCCTCCAAATCAAGGTGAACCCTGGCCAAAGGCATTTGGAATGGGGTCGCTCCTAAAGCTCTGACTGGAGTGGACATCCCAGGCATGTACTCCTCCTCTTTAACCACTGCAGGCTTCACAATGGTTATGTCAGAGGCTGTGTCTCTTTAGCAGTGGCCTGTTTTCCATCCACTATGATCGGATATAAACCATGGCAATAGTTTGGTACCCCTGTTATCTCCAGACAACTTGCCACTGACATGCTGTTATTCCTACTTGCTGGCTTCCTCACCTTTTGTTCCTCACCTTGCTTCCATGGACATCTAAATGATACATGCCCTCCACTGGTTACATTTAAAACATTTAACCCTTGATTCTGGCTGTGTATCTGAATTAGTGGCTCCCCTGTTACTGTTGGACTCTGTTGGGGTGGTTAAGGCTGCCCACCATAGGTTACCTTATATCCATGTGCAGCACTGGGTATCTCCTTCCTGCTCATTGATGCTCTGCCTGCTAAGTACAGATCCCCTTTTTTTCCTCTGACTTATCTGCAGAGTTACACTTACGGTCTGCCAACCAGATTCTCATGTCCTCAGGCAAAGTGCAAGGGCTTGTTCCCCAACCAAAAGGTCTGCCAGCCCTTCAAAAGTGGTGACCTGACACCCACTCATCCACCCATGAAAATATGTGCTTAACTTAGCAATATAATCACACACACTTTCATCTGCCTTGCATCTATGCTCATGAAACTTTTTTTGTGTAAGCTTTAGGTGTTAACTTAAAACATTAAAACATTCTAGTAAGCAATGTCTGACTTCATCATACTTTAAACAATATCAGACAATTTAGAAACAGCAGTTAAAGCTTTTCCATGGAGTAAGGAGGTCAGGAACAGTACCCATAGCCATTAGTCAACATTAAACTGTTTACATACTCTTTCAAATATACGAATAAAACTATCAACATTATCAGCCTCTGTAAATTGTGGAAGAAATTTACTGACCTTTATTGCTTCTGGGATTTGGTTATTCCCTTCCCCATTATCTCCATTACCCTGGTGAAGAGTCAGCATCTCCCTCCCATGTTGACTCTGTTTCTCCTTTTCTTCGGCCTCCAAATACCACAGTCTCTCTGCTGATACTAATTCCAAATATTTGACCTCCAGTTCAAGTCTCTTTAACTCCAGACAGATTTTTAAGTGCTCAGAGGAAAAGGTGAACTGTCCTGTTTCTGACAGCTGCAAATCCCCATCACCAAACTGGTTATCCTCCTGGTTGCTGATCTGGGTTACTGCTACAACTAAGGCTGAAATTATTTCCTCTTTAGTCAGTTTGGCATGCACAAGACCTTTGGTGTGTCACACACCTTGGTCAAATGGTTCTTTGTCAGCTTGCCATACTCTTCTGCTGACATCTTTGTCTGCTTTTCCTGAGTAAAGAAAGCTAAAACATTATAAATAAATAAAACTGTTGTGAAATGAAACTCTGAGTGTTTACCTTGTGACTGATGAGAAGACACATACCCTCAGTGACAACTGCCTACAGGCTGCAGAAGTTCAGTTAATATCCACACCACTGCTCACCAATATGTGATGTCCCCTTTCTTGGGGAAGTAATCAAGGAGTCTGAATCCTCACCACTGTTAATGGAGAGGGACATTCACTTGGAACAAAATAGATACACATGGTATTTCCAGATGTGCCTGTCTGCATCAAGCATAATTTTGCATAAGAGCACACAGAGAATACACTCAGTCCAGGATCTGGGTTTATCTGTCTGTCTTACTCCAGGTCCCCAGTAAGACTTCCAACTGGCACAGCTATAAAGTTGAGTCCTTAACCAAGTGTCCAGGCCAAGTCCTCCACCACCCTCTCTGGAAAAGCAGTGATCCATGTCCCTGCTCCAAGCAGCTGGCACACACACACACACACACACACACACACACACACACACACACACACACACACACACACACACACACACACACACACACACACACACACACACACACACACACACACACACACACACACACACACACACACACACACACACACACACACACACACACACACACACACACACACACACACACTCTCTGAGATTTGATTTTTATACACACACCTGGGAAAGTCTGGCACAGATTTACTATCTATGGCCCCCTCTGCCCAGACTATACTGCCACCATACACTCGAAACCCAACTACTCTAAGGCTTTTACAAGGGTACCCAATTATACTGAGTGACATTAATATTAATACAAATGGTAGTGTTTGACCAAAGCAGTAAGGTTTTCAGGAGTTGCCAGAGAGTCGCTAAATAGATATAAGTACTCTCAAATGTTAAAATATTCCGTAAAGGACCAGCCACAATGAAAAGTTTAAATATATCTCATAGTAAATAAAAGAACATGAAAATATCTACTTACAATAAACACCAGAGTTTCAATCACAGGAAATATTAAAATAAAACAGATGAATAGATTCACACAGATATGGAAAAACAATACTTAACTAATCTGACTATATTTTCCTGACTGATCTGAAGAATTACTATTCCCTGGTCACTTATTAGAGCAAGGCAAGATGAAGTAGGTGAGTGGTCTTCCTTCTTTAGATTACAAAAACAGAGTGCCCTGAGACTTCAGTTGCATCTAGTATTAAAAAAAACACATTTCAGTGATGGATTACAGAATGACATAACATACATCTGATCATCTGACTTCTGGTTCCCATGCTACCCCCATTGCTAGACATTAAACCAGGATTTAGCACTTATGTGTTACCATACACACAGATAGAGCTTTGCTGAGATTTGTTATAGCATCTGGAATATACAAAACCATAAAACAGTTCCACTCTTCCTACACAAGCTAATAAACCATTCTCTGGCACAGTCATTTAGTCTCTGGCTACAATCAGAACTGTAAGATACGATCTTTATGGTCTTAATTAAGTAATTTAATTTCTTTCTATTTTTTCTGAGATTAACCTCTTCTCTTTCAGTATCCTCTTTTAAAATGTAAATATATATGTGTATATATATATATATATATATATATATATATATATATATATATATATATATATATATATATATATATATATATATATATATATATATATATGTGTGTGTGTGTGTGTTTATATAGATATGTATATATATATATATATATATATATATATATATATATATATATATATATATATATATATATATATATATGGGTCCCTATCAGTTGATCAAGTATTCAGAAACCCCAACTCCATATGGTTGAGACCATATGATCGAGTTTTTGAAAACTGAAAAATTGTGAATGGAGATTACGGTACAGTGAGGATCAGGAAATGTACCCTTTTCCTCACTGTAGTGCAATCTCAGAGTTGGTATATAAAATTTGCAGGGGGTGAAGGGGGGCATGCTGCCCCCCAGTAAAAACATTTTTTTTTTTGTGTTTTTTTTATGTTCGAGTTTTCAGAAACTCGGTCTTATGTTGTTTTCAGTATTTTTTTTTGAGTTTCTGAAAAGTCGATCATCTGACATAGACCCCTGTAGATATATATATAATATATACATATATATATATATATATATATATATATATATATATATATATGCACACGCACATATATTGGTTCCAGATATTGTCTAGTAATATTCCTCATTAAACATTACAGAGAAATTATGGAGCCTGTTTCATCTGTCCATATGACCTGATGAATGGATACCAAGCCACTTGTTGGATACAGCTTCGGCCATCAGCTAGTGCTCTCTGCCTTGATCCCCTTCAGATTTTTATCCTTTAATTTCTGACTACATTGGATTTCATTTGCCATAATAATGAATGGGTGATCACTGAGGCCAGCTAAATGATCCATCTTATTTTTTTTTTAATATTTTCTCTAAATCTTGGTACTATCTGTAGTACTATAGTTATTAAGAATTTATTTGTAATATTTTTTTATCCTCTACTTGACTTTAGTTTACTTTGTCATTTTTTTGCATCATCTCCTTTGCAATGTGTAGGTTTTGGGCCTAACATTTCTCTTCTTGTATTTATCAAAAAAAGACATAGATATTCTTACTCCTTTTGATACAATTTTTATAAACTACTACTGTTAACTATGTTAACTGCTTAAATGGCAGTGTATTTTCCTTTTAAGTTAGTGTGTGCTTTATTGTAAATTATGGACAAAGAGCTTTAAAATGCTCTAAGTATGAGCACAGAATTCTACCCCATGAACTTCAACAGCTTCTGCATGGTGTGCATTGCGCTAAAGCATCTACACATCAACTGTAACATTTGAAGAGTTTTGGACCCAGATCTTTAACTAATCAGTGAGACAAGCTGATCATTAAGGGGCTTCTTACACCTAACTCTCAACCTTCATTAGAAGAAAACAGAAGAAGGAAGAAGAAGGAAAGGGACAAACACAATGAGTTCAGGAATAGGAAGCCAGAGGAAGATGGTTTCTCTTAGAATCCCAAACTTTCTAGACAGGAGAAGGCTCTCTCCCCTCTAGCTTTGGCTCCTATGCTGAAATCTCCCCTTCAGTCCCTGCGACCATTATAAAAAATGATAACTCTCTAATCAAGTCATTCAGTTGCCTTTCACTTGAGAGTTAACTTTCAGATTTCCTATCTTACAGACCCCCATCAATTACATCCTTGTGTTCTGTCAAGTCCTTCTGAAGCACCACAGAAGCTGACTTGGAGCACATGATGAGGACATTTTTGAAGGCGCAGATAGAATTATATATCACCTGATCTCACTCTGTTTTCATGACAAATTGGAAAGTATCTCCCTCACCTCTCATAGCTCCTTCCCTGATACCAGTTTCTTTACCAGCAGCTTTGGAGCTGGCTGTCCTCCTGGAACTTGTCTGTGCAGTGCAGACAGGTGCCGTTACCTCAGCACCAGCTACTGTTTGTCTAATTCATTTGGTTCTGTGACCTTTGGTATCAAATGGAGCTTGTGACTGATGGCCTAAATACAATTCTTTGGGACCGTCTTCTGTTACAACTCTCTGGGGGCCATTATAGGTGTTGGACTCTTCAGCCTTTGAATTGTTGGCACTGATTTCCAACTCACCCTCAGTCTGTGTCCTTAGTATTGGGTCTTTCCTCCTTGGCCCCTTTTGTGTACTCCTTAGGGAAATGTCATTTCCAGGGCTGTGTCTATAATTTCCTAGGGACCCTCAGATCTGCCCTTGCAGTTATGGAGAGGATGATAGCCTCCTCTTTCAGGGATATGGCAGTGCCTCTGTTGGTACCTGTTCACATCTTCAGCACCCATCCTTTAGCCCTTTAGCTTGCTCATCAAGACTCCCATGGATAGAGCAGAGCAATAGGCCTTAAATAAACTCAGGCAACTCATACAGAGTCTTTAGGGGAGTTTAGTCAGCCAAAACTGGACATTCCCAGAAAGAGGATATAGTAAAGGAGGCATGTAGATTCCCCCCAGAGTCCTTGACATTCATCACAGGCTTCTTTTTGGCTCCCTGCATCATCATGTGGCAGGTTCCCTGGTGCCTCATGTCTCTGGGCCTACTTGTCACATCCTTGTACCCCTAGACTACCTCCATATAGCTGGAGCAAGTGCAGATCTTAAGGACATAGGAGGTGATGTTAGACATCATACCATCTGTCAGAAGGATTTTTTTTTCTTTTATGCCCTACCCTATTTCCCCTATCCCTATGTTCTCTTGTTCACATCCTGAGTGTGGGCTTGCAATGGGTATGTGCTGATGTATCACCCCACCTCCACAACAGCTCAAAGTCCCCAGAGTAATCCATCCTTACACTACTCTTTCACACATCCTCCGCTTCCACCAGGGATGATTTTATGGGATTGCTCGCGGGACCACCCTCCCTCTTCCATCCCTCCATGCATCTTCATCAGTTGCCTGAATTGCTATTTGAATCTGGGTTGGTTGGCCCATAATTAGGGCTTTATCCCTATATACTACTGGAGAGACATCACTTATGGACTTGGATAATATAGCGGTCTCCCCACAATCCCTGCCTGAAGATGCTACCCCAGCTGAAGAGACAGCAGGTATTTTGGCCAACTGATCTGAACTCTCAGGATGAGGAAGTGCTCTTTAAAGCTTACTACTTTACACCAGCTATCTCATGGATGGTCCCTGGGTTCAGACACCTAGGCAGCCAGGCATTTATCTGTGGGATATTTGGTTGGAGGTACATGGCTGAAGTGACATTCAGCTGCAGAGAAATATGGTTGTTGTGAATTCCATGTGGGCAAAGAGAAGCTTACACTGCCATGTCCACAACTTTAATAACCAAGTGCATGAAGACAGAAGTGGTATTGTGTGTTATGCTCAGTGTACAGTACATGCTCATGTAACTACAACATGTAGTAGTGTACTACAGCATGGAGGAAATCTTGCATGCTACTGTAGTCACTTTTGTGCTCCAGTATGTATTTTAGGTAATATTCCCTAAATACTGCAAAGGAGTAGTGGTCCACACACACACCAATTATAAAGAAACTACCCCTTGTGCACTGCACTTTTACTGCCACTGTCATGCACAGCATTGCACACTGGCCAGCTTGCTGCTGATGCCTGCTGTACTGTCCGCTGTTTCATGTTGCTTGGAGGCCATGGACATTATTTTCTCCTGTGCATTTGATTATTGAAGTTATGGGCAATGTCATTCTTTGCCCACAGGGAATAACCAACAGGTATATTTCTTTACAGCTGAATGCCACTTTAGTCGTGTGTCCCCAACTAAATGTACCACAGGGAAATGCCTTGCTGCCTAGGTGCTTGAATCTCTGGTCCCTCCTGATGACCATCTTATTATTTTGGAAAGCAGAAGAGCATGGCAGGGAATGAACACATCTGAAGGTATGTCCCATAAGCCTGAAAAAAAATCTGCTCCCAGAAAGTAGGCATTGATTGTCAAAAGGGCCAATGGTAGACCCTATGATTATTGCACCAAAAGGGAAATTACTTATGTTTCGGCAACTGATCACTCACCTAAAAAAGAGTCTAGAGACCAGGACAGAATGATGCCTACACCTTACGTTTTTTTTGCCCTACAAGAGTTAAATTATATGAATTGCTTCCAGAGGGTCCTAATGGAACAAGCTATGCATGCTTTGTACAAGCCTCCCATAGTGAATAAAAAAAAAACTGCGGAGATGACTACAGGAACAGTGTTGAATATTACCAACCTCTTTATGTGTTTGTTTCAGTTTAATTTCTCCAAGTCTTTTTGGTTTCTAATACAATGACAGGAATGGACCCCATTCCTAAATTAGAGTATGATTGAAGTTCTTGAAATTAGCATTATTTCAGTCTTTGATTTTAGTCAAACGTGCTCTTTGCAGCACCTGCAATGTGCCCAAAATTGACTCTTTCTGCTATTCATACAGTATTACATGTATTGGTAACATGTCTAAATATGACTAAATTCTTTTTCATAAGACCCATTGCTCCTACTACTATTGGAACTGGGTATCCTTCTTCCACATTCCCATCATTTCTGCCTGAAAATTCTAGTGTTTTATGACTTTGTGTCTGTCTGTACATAAGACACTGTAATCACTAGGGGCAGGATTCACGAAGTCTTGCACGGAGTCTAAGAGTAGTGTAAGACTCCATGCAGCCTTTGCGATCCAGGAACAGCCCAAAGTCCGTGTAAGAGACCAGCTAAAACGTCTCTTACACGGAGTGGGCGTGGATAAGCTAATCACCTCACTTGCAGCCGAATAGCATGCAAATGAGCTTGATTAGCGATCCAGGAAGCCCAAAACAGCCCGTGTAAGAGCCGTTTTTAGCTGCAGAAATGTACTCAGTTGACAACTGAGTAAGTTTCTGCAAAAACCACAATGGAGCCATGTCAGCTCCGAATAAAGGGTGCATATGTGTCAGGCAGCATGCCAATGGCCAAATATGTGGCCATTGGCAAGGTAACCTGATGCAAAAGTAATAAAAATATAATTTTTTTTGGCGATTGCCGATGTTTAAACCCAGCGCAACCCCGCGCAAACTGGGTGCGCTGTATAAAACATAAAAATGAAGGTTATAAACCCACAAATGTGGGTTTTATGCAATACATGGATTTACAATGCAGGGACCAGCAGACCAAAAACAACATGGCCACTGTTTAGTGGTTGCTAAGGGGGGAAGCTGAGTCTAAGACATGTAACTAAGCATTAGTAGGCAATCTGATGCAAATGAGTGTTAGGATACTGAATTCCACTGTCACATAGCAAATGAGCACATTCTGAGTAGTGTAAGAGTTACAGAAGTGGGAGGAACAGAGTAGGAGATAGGTGACATCACAGAGGGGAATGACAGAAATAAATGCAGTTCATTGGAGGTCAAAGTTACATGACAGATGTCAGACACATATCATGGAAAGAGGAGTGCCACAACATAAGCATGGGAAAGTCAAGAAATGGAAGGTGTACACTGTTGCCTACACCAAAGTTTCTTGCTGGGCGTGCATGCGCACGTGTGCGCGCCATGAAGCGTGAGTAAGACAGTGTGCGCGCACGTGTAAGGCAGACTGAGCATGTGGGAGCGTGTTGGTAGATGTTTAACACTGTTTGCGTGGGTGTGCGCATGTGTAGGGCAGACATAGCATGTAGAAGCCTGTTGGCAGACCTGTAACACTGTTTGAGCTGGTGTGCACGTGTTTTAACCCGAATAAGCAGATTCTGAACTGTGTAAGCATGTATGCACGCGTGTAAGCCACTGTGAGTGTGTTTCTGCTGGTATACACGCTGCTCCCCCCTGAAGAAACAGAAAGGAAAAAAGGAAGCAACAGAATTAGTAGGAAGCTAGCAGGGAATACTGCTGGAGCTAGCAGGTGAAAACAATTAGAAGCAGGCAATTACACAGGCAGAATAGTAGCTCAGCCCAACACTTAAAAATCTGCAAACAGCAGTGCAAGATGTTTCTCTCAAGAGACACTGCAAGACAGGAGTAAGCTATTAGAAGTGAAAACTGAAAAAGCTGAACTCAGAGCAGAAATGTTAGGGGCTGCCATAGCTGTCATAATGAGACATAGGCGACTTGCTGAGGGTGGTGACAATGCAGATGGTGCCAGACAACCCACAGTGAGGAGATGGAGAAGAGTGTACAGGCCCAGGGTCACCTACCATGGGTTACATGAGCTGGAGATAGTAGAGCTATAGAGTGGACAGAGACGTCCTGCAGCAAATAGTGGAGCTGTGCAGGCCACACCTCACACACAGAACCAACAGAGGTGAACCCATCCCAGTGGAAACCAAGGTATGTGTTGGCCTAAGAATACTAGCAACAGGTACCTTCCAGAGACCAACTGGTGATATGATAGGGATATCACAGGCATCAGCCTCCAGGGTAC
Organism: Protopterus annectens; assembly: GCF_019279795.1. Classification (NCBI taxonomy): domain Eukaryota; kingdom Metazoa; phylum Chordata; order Ceratodontiformes; family Protopteridae; genus Protopterus; species Protopterus annectens. The sequence continues at coordinate 531,206,839 of NC_056737.1, read as the reverse complement.
TGCACCAGTTCCTGGATGCCATGTCAGCACATGTCGGTGATTATGTATATTTCCCCAATGCCCGTGAGGTATTGGCCAGCAATATGCATCTCTTCCAGCAAATAGCAGAATACCCTGAGGTAGTGGGTGCAATAGACTGCACGCACATACGCATCAAAGCACCAGCCGGTGAGTGGGGTGGGGCCTACATTAACCGCAAGGGCTTCCCCTCCATCAACTGCCAGGTCATGTGTGATGCCCAGGGCATAATAATGAATGTGTGTGCTGGCTGCCCTGGGAGCTACCATGATTCCCACATCTGGCATTTGACGCAGCTGTACCAGACATTTGCCAATGGGGACATCCCACACGGACACCTAGTGGGGGATGCAGGTTATGCACTGGAGCCGTGGCTGATGACACCCATCAGAAACGCACACACACCTGAACAGGAACGCCATAATGAGGCACACGCACAAACACGTAATGTAATAGAGAGTGTATTTGGGCTGCTCAAGTCACGGTTCCAGTGTCTGGACACATCTGGTGGAGCCTTGCAGTACACACCAACTACATGTACCCAAATTGTCATGGTATGTGCTATGCTACATAATATGATCTTGCGAAAACAGCTGCAGCAGGACCAGCATAGGGCTGGGCCAAACAGCCCCCCCACCATTGCCAAGGCCATCACAGGCAGAGCGTGACTTGGAGGAGGAACAACCTGAGCCTGCCCCAGTAGGCAGAAGGAGGCACGCCCAGTATGCCCTGGCCTTGGCAAAGAGGCAACGCATAGCACATATACTGGCTCAGTAGGAACCCTGGGAATTATACCCCCTCTGACTCACTCAAATAATAACAGGGATGCCTAAAATGACATGACCTGCTCACAAACATGTACAGGGAGTGTAATATGTGCATCCGACAGAGGCAGCCCTGCAGCACCACCAGAGGCATGAATGCCATGTATCAAGTAATGTAACACCATGTACTGTATGCACACCTGAGGATCCTGACTAACATCCTACCCTCACCAAGCATCATACCACAATATGACAATGAGATGATCAAGTGCAATAATTGGCTGAAGTATCGCAGTTAGTCAAAGGGGATCCAATGTGTGCCAGCCTGGGATGACATGCTGAGCATGACATGATGCTCCACCTGCTAGGACTGGCATGCACATATCAGTGCAGGCCGTATGGATACTGGCAAAGGCTGTTGTTACCCACAGCGTGCCCTGAATAGGTAAGACTCAAAACACAAACCTACCTCCATAGGTATCAGAAGGGATAAGAACCTAGATGTAATGCTACCCAATGCCAGAAGTCGAAACATCAAGATGCATGCAGTCTAAACTCACCCAGTATGGAGAATGTTGATATCTGTGCTGTAACAGAAAACTGGGTCAAGGCTCACAACAGCACCCTGACACTACCAGGTTACACCTCATACTGTGCTGTACAGCCTCAAAACATGGAACAAGCTACAAAAGGAGGGTGACTAGCAATAATTGTCAAGGATAACCACACCCCCATGTTGGTACCACAACAAGAAGCAGCATGGACTAGCCATGGTCAAGTAACAGTGGCTAAAACTGCCCCCCAGTTTATAGCCTGCTACAGACTACTGTCCCAACACCAGGAACTGCACCTGGCCTATGCTGGAATACATGAATATATCAAGTCCTCCAAACCACATTATATTGGGTGACTGAAAATATCCAGACATAGACTGGGAGCATTATACTAGCCCCAACACTGTAGGACAAAAGTTAATAGAATCCATAAACCAAAATGCCCAGGAACAACGTACCACTCCCACAAGAGGGGTAAGCATACTGGATGTGATAGTCAGCAACATGGGTACTGGATGGCAAGACGAGAAGTGTATTGCTCACTGGTAAAACCAGACCATAGAGTAATCACACTGGATATATAAATCCTGACCACAGTCCCTGGCCAGAAAACCACAGTGAAAAACATGTGTAAAGCAATATTTTACTGATGTGGAATCCCTTAAAGGTCCTGTGCAGGTGCAAAATATGGGCCACACCTCAGAACCTGTAATACAGCCATTCCATGAACACTGCCAGGAATGCTTGGATTATGCAATCCTAAATTAAAACAAGACACAATGCCATACACGCAGGCATCTGGCATGGTGGACACCAGCCATAACCAAACCATGCAAGAGAATGAGGAAGCTACTACATGATAGAGCAAACATAAAAAATGAAGTAATCACTGATCAGTAGTATGGCAATGAAATATGTCCACACATACAATCCACTAAGGCCAGCCACAACAAGTTGAATCTGTGAATCTTGAGGCAATGTTACACCTGCCCCAAGTACACAGACAACCCCAACTCCCCAAGAAATACAAATATATGTGAGAGATGCAACCATCTATCCAAACTGGAGGCTGAGCTCCCTCAACTCAGTACTCCCAAAACTAGTCAGGAGGAGAAGGTAACCACACACACCACAAACCCAGTCCCAAATAGACCTATCACAACTGCAAACCAAAGACATAAACACAGAAAAACATTCCCGGAGGCCTGAATTACAAACACACCACACCAACAGAGGCGTCCAAAGCAGACACCCAATCAAACAACCTCCAAACATAGCACATGCAACACATAGTACACAAAGCTGGTGTGCCACACAGTCACAGGCCAGAAGGAGAAACAACATGCCTGATACAGTTGTAATAGGTGACTCCATAGCGAGACACACTGCTGTCCCGCACACCAGACTGAACAAGGGAAAGGGTACAGTAAGCTGCCTGTAGGCTGCCACAATATGCCACATAACACAAGTATGCAGGTCACCCCAAAGCAAGTAGAAATATGATGCAGTCATAGTCCATGCTGGTGTGCATGACCTGAGATGTACCTCCCCGGACTACATGAAAAGAGACATAGATGAGCTCTCTGATTATGTAGTCCAGGCCGGTATGACACTGGCCGTTTGCAGCATCCTACCCTCACCAAGAATGATGCCACAGTACAAACACGGAATGATTAGTTATAACAAGTGGCACAATTACTGGTGTCATTCCAAGGGGATCCAATGTCTGTCTGCTTGGGATGTCATGCTTGACCAGCCACGCAGCTGTTCCAGGGATGGCTTGCACCTGTTGCCCCTGGGCGTCTGGATATTGGATAAGGCTTTTGCCACCTCCATAGAGCCTTTCGTAGGCAAGGCTAAAAAGACTAACCCACCACCCTACAAAACATAAGTGGAAAGAAACATAAGGGTAATGCTGACCAATGCCTGATGTGTAAACCCCAATATGCATGCTCCCGAGGCCATCCCCAGTATGGAGAACATCGATGTCTGTGCAGTGACAGAAACCTGCTGCAAGCCTCCTGACAGCACACCAGCACTACCAGGTTATACTACATATCATGTGTCATGGCCCCAAAACCTGGAACAAAACATAAAAGGAGGGTGAGTATCCATATTCAGCACAGACACCCATACGTCCAGGTAACTGACAATGCACAAGGCATTGGAGTCTACCCATGTGCAACTAACCATAGGCAAGACTGCTGTACAGTCTGTAGCATGCTACAGACCACACTCTCACACACAGGAACCCCACCCAGCTGTCCTGAAGACACTGGACAGTATGAATGTCCCACCAAATACCAAACAAGGTACTCACAAATTACCACATAGGTGGTAAACCATTATGTATGGAAGGAGTAATTAGGGACCTAGGGACACAAGTGGACAGTAACCTGTTATGTGACACTCACATTGCCAATGTGGCTAGGAAGACTGTCTACATTGGACACCGCGTCATGAAAGGATTCACATCTACGTCAACAGAGGTCATTGTGCCCCTATACTGTTCTCTTATCACACCCATAATCTAGTACAATGCCTCATATGGGATGTACCTTACCTGACACCTGCAGCAGTTAGAAAGACCTCAAAGGTACCTCACCAAGAGGATAAAGGGTCTCAAATATATGTCATATGCTGCCTGGCTGTAGACACCCCAGCTGAATGCAGTCACATACTGCCTACACAGAGGCATTGCATGCCTGTTGTACAAGGCCATGTCCAACACAGGAGTAATGGACATGCTCCACCCCAGAAACCTCAAAGCCATCGGAGCTGTGAGAGTGAGAGATGTCAACCTCAACACATAATGAAATAGGACGTGCTGGTGGGACAGATACATAACCCAGAGGTTCCCCACACCCTGGAACAGAATCCCACTCCATGTTAGGCAGAGCCCCTCACTGACACTCTTCAACAGGAATTTTGCCAAGTGGATGGATGATCGTAGAGTTACACTGGGGGTCTTCACTGTGTCACGTCCAGACAGAGGCACAGCAAAGCAAATCATAAATGGCCATAATATTCACATAGCAAGGGGTGGAAAAAGCCATACACACTCTGGCTAGGCTAACAAATGCCCTAGGCTGGATAGCCTAGTATGAACCTATGAACCTATGAAGATACAAATTGTACAGGACACTAAGGATAATCCCAAGGCTTCCACAACTGATGGTAGGAACCGTGTTGGGAATTCACAGATATGCTGTGAATCACACAAATATCACAAACAACATACCAAACCCACACACATATTGCCAACATACATCCTGACAGGTGCAGTGCACCCCCCCCCCCCCCCAGAATGCAAAATATCTATCCCAACAGACTGCTGGCCCCCTGACATTGCAGATGCTGAGGTAATAGCCAGCATCTACAAAGCAAAACACACAGCAGCAATGGTATGAGATGGTGTCCTGGGCTGAGTCCAACATGGACTCCAAGACGAATGGAATGCCAAATCACACTACTGCTCAATGTCAGCCTTACCACAGGATATGTACCCAAAGAGCAGTGTACAACAACAGTGGTCCTTCTCAACAAAGGTGTTGCTTGAATGGATACTGAAAACTACCACCCCAGAATCCTGAGAAGCTTGGGTTAGTAGGTTAACAACTGATGAGGAAGTTTTCTTGGAAGAAACTGAGAAGATGAGGAAAGAATTTATTGAGAATGGGTATCATCCTAGAGATGTTAATATGAGTTATGAGGAGGTGAAGCAAGGAAGAAGGGGCCCCTATAGACCAGTTTTTGGTTCTTTATCCCTGAACCACTTATGTTGCACAACAGAAGGGGAAGGTGATAGGTCAGTTCACAGTTCTGTTCTTAGATTTACCACCACTTATAATGCTAATACTAACAATGTCTGTAAAATAATTAAAAAGAATTGGATAATTTTGATGTCTCAACCAGACTTAAAAGATTTACTAGGTCCAGTTCCAAGGTTTGCTTTTAGAAATGGTCAAACGTTTAAACAAATTTTATGTTATAAGGATTTTTTGACTGAATCTGTCCCTATACGAGCTAGTATGGGGACCTTTAAGTGTTACAATTGTGTCTGTTGTTCTGATATCAATGATAGTAGTAGTAGCTTCCAGCACCCCATAACAGGTGAATGGTTTAAATTTGTTTCTCGAGCAGATTGTAATACCACTAAGCTAGTTTATCTTGCTAACTGCACTTCATGTAATGTTTTATATGTGGGAAAACATCTAGGAAGCTTAAAGATAGAATAACAGAGCATAGGTCTGAGATTAAAAGGAAGGGTGAGACAAACGCATTATTCAGACATTTACATGAATTTCGAACACATGCATTTAAATTTAGGTGCATCTGTATGGTACAAATGGGCATTAGGGGTGGTGATCTAGATAATATTCTGTTATTGAAGGAATATGAATGGATAGTACGTCTACAGGCTGATAAACCTCCGGCCTAAATGGGTCAGTAAGTATAAAACCAGTGTTAGTTAAGCGACAAAGGAGAATTTATGAGAATTGTTTTGTCTTATCATTTTTTCTAATGTTCCTTATATTTTATTTTAATATGGATGATTTAAGTATATGTATATATTTTATATATGTATTTTATAAGTATAATAGAGTATTTAAAAAATTTAGGTATGATGTGCTTTTAAATAATTTGCATAATTAATTTGGGTCTTTATCTGAATGGCTGGCTTGTTCATGTGATTTTCAAATGTTCCTCTATTTAAATGTGGTTTGTATAAGTTGATTTTATGTGCTGATGAAGGGTGTAGACCCGAAAGCTTCATTAAAGCTGTTTGTTCGTGACTACTGTGTTTTTGGATACTACTTGACATTTTCTGATCTAGTGTATTTTCGATTTGTACGTGTTATTCCAGGAACCAAACACATTACAGCAATCTGCCCAGTGCACACAGTTAAATGACTACAGAGACATACGTGATATAGTGGATCCCTCCCATATGCAAACATCTTCCACAGATACACAAGTTGTTCATACAAACAGGGAATGCTATGGCAATAAAGACCTACAAACAGTCTATCAGCAACAAATAATGTGCATTTGACAATTAAACATATGGGTGTAGAGGTCAACACTAGGCTGTTTGCCCTAGGGAATGACAGCTTAGGTAGACATTCGGAGGATATTTACCTCATCTCCGGGGCAAAACCCAAATGACAGGCACCAATTCGGACATATGCTGCTCCGGAGACAACACATGTGAAGAATACCAATAAAAATGAAGGTACTGTTTGTCACCGTTCACCCCGCTTAGGCAGTGTCACTAATCCTTATGGTAAAAATGTTAGTTTGGACAATTTCTTAAAAATATCGTATGAATTTAATACCAATGGTAAAACCAAGGAAGGTACTACCATACATGATGGACATAATTCATCCCTTAAAGACACGATATTTAATTTTGGGAATAAATTGAACAAAATTAAGATATTACAAGTTGAAAATCTATATCTACGCAAATGTATTGATTGTGGCATTGTTCCAATGGGCTTGAGGTTTTTCAAGTCACCCTTGGGGGTTGACATGAACGAAGATAATATCAAAATTTGCAATAATATGTTTGACAACTTTGGTAAACAGTTCATGCAATTTATTGTCACGTGTAATGATTCTAAGCTTAATATGTTATTTAATGAAGTTGATGTTATGAATAAAACAATTACTAATGATTTACTGTTTCCTCAATGGGAGAAATTATATAGTAAACAATTCGACTATGCTGAGAACAATAGCAAAAAAGTGTTTGAAAGGAAAAGCAAAAAATTTAGTAGGGATATGTCACAATACGAGAATGGGGTAGTTTACAGATGGAATATCAGAAAGGGGAGGGACTTCGTTGATGATAATTATGTACATAGGGGACAAGATTACCCCAAGTCCTATAGTAAAGAGGAAGATTTTTTAGAAGGACAGGGGAGGGGGCAATACCAATGGCAGCCAGTAGGCAGGAACAACTGGGGCCCAAACAGGGGGAACAGATACAGGTGGAACAAAGACAAGAAGTTTTAGAAAATGTAGAGACAAATCCTGAATTATCATTCCATGATATTGACATTTTTCTTAAGCATACTGCACAGTTGAACTTAGAAAATATTTTTCATCAATGTGGAGATGTTAAAATTTACAATTATAGTTCATGTGCGGTTCAACCAGAGTTATTCGAGATTTTTGCCAAAGGAATGAAGTTTATTCCGGATAAATCCTTTGATTTAACGGATACTCTGGTTGAGGTAAAGCTTTTTTTACGTAAGGTTAATCTTGGAGTGTTTTTTCATGACAGTTCCTCCCAACCGATAGTCACTTCGGGGCTAAGGAAAAGAGTACTTTTACCCCCCCCCCCCCATGCATAGGACACTCTGTTCCTTTGAAAATGTGATTAATACACAGTTATACGACTTATATAATAAACAAAAATATAATAAGAACAACAATAGTTTGAATAAATGGATTAACACAGTGACAGAATCACTGTGTGAACAGAATGTCAGGATAATGGTGGCAGATAAGGGGGGTGGGATTGTTCTCTACGATCAAGAAAGATATATTGGAAGGATATTTGACCTCTTAAATAATTCTTCCTTTTATGAAGTCTCTTCCTTAAATCAGGTTAACATCGCCCACCGTAGAATAGACTTTCTTTTAGAAGAGCTTTTACTTGAAGACCGTATTAGTGACAAACTATACAGGTTTCTCAAGGTGGAATATCCAGTTTTGGCTACCATTACAGGGATCCCCAAGGTCCACAAAAACTTGTTCAATTCTCCCTTCAGACCAATCATTTCAGGGAGTCAAAGTAAAGCTTTTCCATTTGGCAAGGTAATTGACCATCATTTAAAGCATATTTATGGTTCGGTTGAACACATAATGAAGGATTCTTGGGAGTTCCTAGGAATTTTCAAACAAGATCTATGGAGCCCTAATTCCATCTTTGCCACCATTGATATAAGAGACTTGTTCTCTTGTATCCCGAAGGAAGAAGGTGCCCGGAGATTTCGAAATAGTATATGCAAGTTCAGTGGATTAGATCATGATACCATCTCACTTCTTACTGAATTCCTGGATGTAGTATTGGATAATAACTATATATATTTTGAGGGGGAGTATTACAGACAGGTCTCCGGTGTAGCCATGGGGGCAGCTTGTGCCCCCATGTATGCCAATCTAGTTCTTCTAGATTGGGAAGAGGAGTTCATTTTACACTCTCCTTGGATGACACATCTCAGATGTTTCGTTAGATACCTGGATGATATTTTTGTCCTCTGGGAGGGGGATGAGATTTCACTCAAAAAGTTTATTGATTACTTAAATGAGACTACAAGTTTTCTACAGTTCACTTACCAATATAGTCTACAAGGGATCAATTATTTAGATGTTTATGTTTATAAGGATGGTCATGCTTTCCAGTCTAAGATTTCTAGGAAAGATACCTTTAGCAATGGGTATCTGCACTTTGATAGTGCACATTCCTATTCCCTGAAACGGAATATAGTGAAAGGACAGTGTATTAGAGCTGCACGTATGACATCCAATAGAGACAACATTAAGTGAACTTCAGTTTATTGGTAAACTGTTTAGGGACAAAGGATACCCCAAAGGTATGATTAATGATATCATACAATATGTTTCCAGTGAATGGGGTAAGAAATATCCCCCCCTTCTAGGAGTAGGATTGGTCCCAAATATGCCAACGACAGAGTTTAATCACAATATGACAGGATTGAAGGATACGGCACATACTAGGGCTTGTATTTTAAAGCATGGCAAATGTACTAAAAATGTGAAGGATATAATTACATCTAACTGGAACATTCTGACATGTGATGAGGGAATTAGGGAGAAAATTTCTAATAAACCTCACTTTGTTTCAAAAACAGGTATCAATCTAAAAAGAATAATAGAAGTTAAATCACAATACTACAAGGGAAGGTCACATAGTAGGAAAGGAACTAAAAAATGTGGCCATTGCAACTATTGCATATATATTTTGGATGAGGTTGATATAGTACTGAACAATCACATTGGTAGTAAAGTTGTATTTAGTCATGGAAATTGCCAGTCAAAACATGTAATTTATTTAGCTAAATGTTGTTCTTGCTCCTCTTATTATGTCGGAAAGACCGACCGTTGTTTAAAGAATAGAATTTATGATCACATTTATTGCATTAGAAAAGGTGATGTTAACAATGCACTCAGTCGTCATTTGGTCAATAGTCCAGGGTGTAGTGGGTTCAAATTCGCTATTTTGGAAGTAGTTTTACCTAATCCTAGGGGGGGGGGTAACATAAAGCAGTGGTAGGAGAAAAGGAGATTAAATGGCAAATAAGGTTAAATGCAGCTACCCCCCCCCCGGGTCTTAATGAGGTTATACCCACTAAACCCCTGGTTAAAGCCTAAATGAAATGGGACCATGATTTCTGCAGTATTTAGGAGTTGATATGAGAGCAAACTTTTGATTCACATACAATTTCATTGTATGTTTTATTACAAATAGTAGGGTCATTCAGAATTTTTTTATTTTTTTACAATTTTTCTGTTATTTTTATGTAATTTGTTATTTGCATTTCATTGTACAGGTCATTCAAGGCAGTACAATGGGCACTTATTACTGCACAGTTACATAAGTTATTGTATTTTATCATTGTTATATTGTGTTTTATTTTTTATACAAAGTGATGGGATTTTAAGTACATAGTTTTGTTTACATGTAGTGAATCCAGTTAGGTTCAGGATGTGTGTCTTTAAGTATCATTTTATCTAATTGTTCAATTAATGACTGTTGAAATAGGTGGGTCTTTGTATATATAAGGCGGTGTTATTTCAACGATAGTGTTCTGATGAAATCTGTAGTAGTCAGATGAAAGCGCTCAATCACACCATTGTTCGAAGTTGGTCTAAATAAAGTGTATTGAACTACGTGCGGTTCCTGGCTCTTCCTTGGATACTTTTTGTGCTGCAAGTCATTTTTGGTCGAGTTCTGAGGGTTTTCACTTCACTAGTGGAATGACAGCTTAGTCAGAGTGTGCTTGGCGTCTGCCTCCCCACAGGATGCACATTTCCCTTTCTAAACACTTATGATGTCAGCACCCTATAAGTACAGCAAGAGAAGGGAAACCTCCCAGTAATGCGAATAGCGCACTCCACTAATGCGTCTGTCTCAAGTGTTATAACATAGTTAGGTAGGGGTTTGAATCCTGCAGATGCTCAGTGTGTGTGTGTGTGTGGGTGTGTGTGAGTGGGGTTGGTGTGTGTGCAAGTCTGTGGGAGGGAAATGTCCCTTTTGGCAACTGGGAAAACACACTACAGGATGCACATTCCCCTTTCTAAACACTGATGATGTCAGCACCCTATAAGTACAGCAGAAGGGAAACCTCCCAGGAATGCGAATAGCGCGCTCCGCTAATGCGTCCGTCTCAAGTGTCATAACATAGTTAGGTAGGGGGTTTAATCCTGCAAATGCTCACTTTGGGTGTGTGTGAGTGGGGTTGGTGTGTGTGCACAAGTCTGTGTGAGGGAAATGTCCCTTTTGGCAACTGGGAAAACACAATACAGGATGCACATTCCCCTTTCTAAACACTGATGATGTCAGTACCCTATAAGTACAGCAGGAGAAGGGAAACCTCCCAGTAATGCGAATAGTGCGCTCTGCTAATGCGTCTGTCTCAAGCGTCATAACATAGTTAGATAGGGGTTTGAATCCTGCAAATGCTCAGTGTGTGGGTGTGTGTGAGCAGGGTTGGTGTGTGTGCAAGTCTGTGTGAGGGAAATGTCCCTTTTGGCAACTGGGAAAACACAATACAGGATGCACATTCCCCTTTCTAAACACTGATGATGTCAGCACCCTATAAGTACAGCAGGAGAAGGGAAACCTCCCAGTAATGCGAATAGCGCGCTCCGCTAATGCGTCTGTCTCGAGTGTCATAACATAGTCAGGTAGGGGTTTGAATCCTGCAAATGGCAAGTGTGTGTGTGTGAGTGGGGTTGGTGTGTGTGCAAGTCTGTGTGAAGGAAATGTCCCTTTTGGCAACTGGGAAAACACACTACAGGATGCACATTCCCCTTTCTAAACACTGATGATGTCAGCACCCTATAAGTACAGCAGGAGAAGGGAAACCTCCCAGTAATTCAAATAGCGCGCTCCGCTAATGCGTCCGTCTCGAGTGTCATAACATAGTCAGGTAGGGGTTTGAATCCTGCAAATGGCAAGTGTGTGTGTGAGTGGGGTTGGTCTGTGTGAAGGAAATGTCCCTTTTGGCAAATGGGAAAACACACTACAGGATGCACATTCCCCTTTCTAAACACTGATGATGTCAGCACCCTGTAAGTACAGCAGGAGAAAGGAAACCTCCCAGTAATGCGAATAGCACACTCTGCTAATGCGTCCATCTCGAGTGTCACAACATAGTCAGGTAGGGCTTTGAATCCTGCAAATGGCAAGTGTGTGTGTGAGTGGGGTTGGTGTGTGTGCAAGTCTGTGTGAAGGAAATGTCCCTTTTGGCAACTGGGAAAACACACTACAGGATGCACATTCCCCTTTCTAAGCACTGATGATGTCAACACCCTATAAGTACAGCAGGAGAAGGGAAACCTCCCAGTAATGCGAATAGCGCGCTCTACTAATGCGTCCGTCTCGAGTGTCATAACATAGTCAGGTAGGGGTTTGAATCCTGCAAATGCTCAGTGTGTCTGTGGGTGTGTGTGAGTGGGGTTGGTGTGTGTGCAAGTCTGTGTGAGGGAAATGCCCCTTTTGGCAACTGGGAAAACACAATACAGGATGCACATTCCCCTTTCTAAACACTGATGATGTCAGCACCCTACAAGTACAGCAGGAGCAGGTATGTGGCATGGACAATGACTGAGTCATATGTGTCCATGCCTCTGACTGACCTGTATGCTTGTGTTATGTGGTGGACCATAGTGCCCCACGGGCATATCACTGTGACCTTCACCTTGTCCAGCCTGGTGAGCATGACCACACTGTACCGGACAATAAAGGTAGCTAACACAACTGTGGCAGGTGTGTTGTCTAGCCGTACAGGCTGTGACTGTTTGGCACACAGGATTTGTGTGCTATGTGTTATGTGTGATGTGTTCAGGCATAACGTATGCCTGTGTGCCAGCTGCAGAGGTATGTGCCGCTCAGGCAGGATACTATTCTAAGGCTCCACAAATGGCCCAGTGTGTACACGTGCTTGTATTGCTGTCAGTGTAGGTCTTCATCAGACTGGTATTGTAGTCACTGTAGTATTGCATGCCACCTGACAGGTTATGCCAGTACTGGGTTCAGAGTGCTTAGTCCCCAGTTTGGCTATGTGGTTCCATCTCATACATGTGTTGTACGTCCATGTGTAGGGGAGAGGGTTGACTGTGTACATGTGGCAGCTGTGACATTGCCACATGACCCACATATTCCACAACTGTACCATAGAGGTAACTGACAACTGACCTTTGCACATGCTAACATAGTATTGTGATTGCCATGGTGATTAACAGCACATAGGGCCACTGGGGAACAAGGTACATAGGTTCATAGCTTCATACTAGGCTATCTGCCCTAGGGCATTTAAGAACCTAGCCAGAATGTGTTTGGCTGTGGCCATCCATTGTAAATATATCTTGCCATGCCCTTTTCTGAGGTTAGTATACTGTGCCTCTGTCTAACAGTGACACAGAAGTGATACCCGGGGTAAACCGACAATGTCCCATCCACTCATCAAGATTCCTCTTGAAGAGAGTCAATGAGGGACTCTGCCTAACCTGGACTGGGATTTTATTCCACAGTGAAGTGAGCCTCTGGGTTATGAATCTGTCCCTCCAGCATGTCCTATTTATTTCAGTGCTGAGGTTCAGGTCTCTCAAGCGTGTAGCCTGATGGGATTTGGATATTCTCAGGTGCAGCATGCCCATTAATTCCGGGTTTGACATGGCATTATACATTAGGCACAGATCGCCTCTGAACAGGCGGTATGCCACTGAGTAGAGCTGGGGTTTCTTTAACCAGTCAGCATATGGTATCTGTTTGAGCCCTTTGATCCTCTTGGTGAGGTACTTGTGGGGTCTTTCCAGTTACTGCAGGTGTCTGGTAAGGTACATCCCAACAGGGGGATTGTACTCAATTATGGGCCTGATGAGGGATGAGTAAAGAGGCACAATGTCCTCCCCTGATGTAGATGTGACTCCCTTCATGATGGGGTGGGCTATATACAATGTCTTTCTAACCACTTTGGACACGTGGTTGTCAAATGAGAGATTGCTATCAACTTGAGTCCCCAGGTCCCTAATTACTTCTTCTGTACGTAATGGAGTACCACCTATGTGGTACTTTGTTTTTGCCAAAGGGGATGACTATACACATTTTGCATTCAGTTGGAGGCCATGGCTCTGGCACAAGTTGTCTGTTTCTATGAGGCCCCTTGGGAAGATGCTTGTCGGCTGGAGAGTCGATTATGGCGGCCAGTTTGCAGTCATCTGCATATTTGGTCAGCCACAGTCCTTCCGTGTTGGCCTGTATCTCCGATAAATATATACCAAACAAGAGAGGTCCCAGGACTGAGCCTTGTGGGACACCACTTGTAACTGGTTTGGAGTCTGGCATGACTCCAGCAGTTCTAACCATGTGGGTTCTGTTCTTGAGCCAGTGTGCAATCCATCTAGTGACATAGGGGCTCATATTTAATCTGGTGAGCTTCTCTAGAATGCCCGAGTGGGGTATTGTTTTGAAGGCTTTTGCGAGGTCCAGGTAGGCTGTGTGGACCACCTTCCCCTCATCAATGGCCTTGGTGACTGTTTCAAAGAAATCAACCAGGTTTGAGAGGCAGGATCTGCACTTAACAAAGCCAAACTGGGTATGAACCAGTGTCTGTAGGTCCCCAATATCTATATTTATGTGGTCCATGATGATCCTTTCCATAGCTCTGCAGACCAAGCTAGTGTGGCTTATGGGGCGATAGTGTCCAGGATCCGTTGAGGCACCACCTTTCTGTAGAGGGACCACTGTTGCTGTACGCCACACTTTGGACACATATCCTGTAGTAAGGCTGGGATTGAACAGTAGTTTTATGTTTGGTTGTAGCACGTCTTGGAGGTCATGTAGGACACAGCCCGGGACACTGTCTGGTCCCATTGATGCAGTGTGTATTGCTTTGGAGAGGGCGGCTCTTACCTGAGCATCTGAGATGTCAAGGGGGCAGCACTCTGCTGGGATACATATTTGCCCTTTCGGTGTGGAGGGGGGTGAGAAGTTTGCACTGAACCTGTCAGCTAGAATGTTGGCAATGTCTGTGGGTTTGGTGTTTCTATTGACATTTTGGACCACCTCTGAGCATATCTGGGAATTACCACCCAGGTTCCTAACATGACTAAAGAAAGCCTTGTGATTATCCTTAGTGTCCTGTGCAATTTCTCTCGAAGCTGGCCTTAGACAATCTTATGAGTGCCTGTAGTTATTTGCTAATACTGATCAGTGATGCCTTCCCTTTTTGGGATTTTGCTGTATCATTTAGCTGCTTCCTCCTTCTATTGTGTAGTTTGTTTATGGCTGGGGTCCACCAGACAGGATGTCTGCCTTTGGAGGATTGGGTCTTGGTTTTATTCGGGATCACATGACCCATGCATTCCTGAAGGTGTCCATATAATGCGTTTATAGAGGAATCTGCGGTCTGGTCTGTAGTTTCCACAGGCCCGGGGGCTTTGAAGGTTTCCACCTCAGTTTTGAGGAGTGTGAATTTGCTTTAGAGAAGTTGTTCACTGTGGTGTTCTGGGGAGGGGGTGTGGTCGGGATGTGAATATCCAGTGAGATTAGTTTATGGTCCGATCTTACCAGTGAGGGATACACTTCTGGTCTGGAGCAGAGTCCCCATGTTGGTGATGATCAGGTCCAGTATGTTTCACCTTCTTGTGGGAGTGGTAACAAGTTGTTCCATAGCATTTGAGCTCATATATTCTAAGAATCTTTGGCCTAAGGTGTTGGAGCTAGAGTCATGCTCCCAGTCCATGTTTGGGTAGTTGACATCGCCCAATATAATGGCGTTTGGAGAGACCTTCATATTTCCACTGTTCACAGGATGGCTGAGTGCAGTTCTTGGGTTTGGGAGGGTGGTCTATAGCAGGCTATAACCTGGAAGGCAGTTTCACCCATTGTTAGTTGCACATGGATAGTCTCTGATGCTTGGTGCTTTGCCACCAACCTGGAGGTGTGGGTATCTTTGATGAATATCAATACTCCCCCTCCATTTGTGGTTCTTCCAAGTTTTGTGGCTGAAAAGCATGGTATGAGGTATAACCTGGTAGTGCTGGGGTGCTCTCGGTAGCCCTGAACCAGGCATCTGTTACTGCACAGATATCGATGTTCTCCATGCCAAGGAGAGTTTCGGGTGCATGCATCTTGAGGTTTAGACTTCTGGCGTTGGGTAGCATTACTTTTAGTTTCTTATCCCTTGTGATACCTATGAAGGTGGGTTTGTCATTTGAGCCTTGCCTAACATAGGCACTATGGGGGTAGCAAGAGCCTTTGCCAATATCTGAAAGCCCAGGGGTGACAGGTGCAAGCCGTCCCTAGCGAAGCAGGTGGTTCAACAGAAGATGAATATGTGAGGGTGTAGTGCCTGTGATTAGTTAGCAGTAGCATATATGACTGCTCACGTGGACAAATGCCAGGTAAGTCATATGCAATGTGTCACAGGCAATGTACATGTGAACAGGACAAACAGTGACATTCTGTCAAGTGAGACATGGACATACATATAGTAAGCTATGTAGATGTCACTAGGAGTCCACAGAAGCTCTGTAACTATGCATTGCAGGTGGGATCAGTATTCCAGGGTAATTGCAAGCAAACATGAATGCAAACAAAGCTACAGTAAGCAGGGCTGCATGTAGTCCATTGTACAACAAACAAGCTGTACCACTTCCAGTAGGTAACACTGCAAATATACAGGCACTATGCACATGTACATGGAAATACACAGGTCAGATGGCTAGGGTCCAGTCTCAGCGCACACAAGTGTACAGACCATGTACTGTCAGGATGTATAATAACTGGATGGAAACCCATGTGCTCATACCTGCAGTAATACACATGTCAAATAACAGACACTGAGCCTTCACTCAGTGGTTCCATACGTAGTAGGATGTGTGCTACCTGGCCTGCCACCACAGTATCCTTCACATGTATGGGGACTCTCCCTCCTGTGACAGTTAGTTTTGTGTGTTGGGGCTGTCTAGCATGGTATGAGATGTGAGCTTGCAGTGCTAGGGTGCTCCTGTGTGTCCTGTACCAGTCGTGTACTACTGCACACATATCAACATCCTCAAACATCCGCATTGCAGAGTCCAGTGAGGGCAACATGCCACTTGCAGTTTACATGTCCATCATTGCATATTAATACATTCATTACCTTATCCCCTGTGCTACCTATGTATGTAGCCTTCTGTTGACATCCTTACCACCAGTATGCCAACATGTGCAGATGATACACTATGGTACTTACCATGGGTGTAGACAACAGTACATGACAATCACACCCTTACTGCATCAGGCATGCTGTGATATACCCACAATTAATTCAGCACACAGTACTGTTAACAACATGATACTATTACTACACGTCTATGTAGTCACCCTGTGCATCAGCAACATGTTAACTTGTACCTGCAATGATGTTACAGATTGCAGGAGGTGGCACAGTTTCATCATATGCACAGGGTGTGAACTTGGTATGCCTGAGTCAGCCACCGATACCACCGATTGACATGTATGTGTATGTGTGTTGGTGAGGGACAGCAGTACAAGGTGGGGCAGTGTTGATGCAGTGTGTGCGTGTATGCGGTAGCCCTAGGTGTTGTCAATTCGCATGTGTGTATGGATGCACACAGTTCCACCTCATGGCTGCCATATACTGGTGTTTGTGGACAGCCACAGACTGTACCTGCCAGGTCATACAGATCAGTGTCTCTGGCCACGGACACGGTACCTGTGCCTTGCAGGGGTGCTACGGACCGTATCCGGTACCAACCCAGACTGGGTACTGTCATCAGAAGCAGGTGTTCGTTGACTGGACACAGATCCCTGTCAGGCCTGGCCAGAGCCATGTGCACATGGTCTCCTGGGGTGGTCTGATGACAGCACAGACCCAGCATTGCTGGGGCTGCTGCTGGCACTATGGGGGCGGCCGCAGCCCTGTTGTTGTCCGCAACGACTGCAAGCTGCTGCAGTTGCTGGCATATGCCCACGTCGACGCCTCAACCGTCCACCATCGCCCTTGCTCATGGACATGTAGTTGTGGAACCAGTCTAATATGTCTGTCTATGACATCGGTGAAATTACGGATGGCAGCCGCAATGTCACACATACTGTCAGTCATGGCTGTGCGACATGCTGTCAGCTCCCTCAGACCCTGTCTGGTGTAGCGTTCCATACGTGACTGTGCCTGCATGACAGCCCGAAACATAGCTGAGGTTGTAAGACCTCTGTGGGCACGTCTGACAGGGGCAGTACGCCCACGGATGCTCCCACGAGAACCCCTGGACATCTGTCTGTGTGGTACCATCTCTGGGCCATGCCCATGGCTGCTGTGTGGGGAGGCATGTGCCACAGATACCACATTACCCTGGTCAATGCCCACTGTATGCTGTCCATCACCTAGGGACATTGGTGAGAAAGGATGTATTGGCAGGATAACTGTGCGCATTGATGGGGTCGACAGCTGTGTACTGTTAATTGGCTGACCAATGGTGGACCCTGGCATACCTTCCTGTGCCATTACACAGATGTCATCATTATCAGTACCCATGGCACCTGATTCAGGTTCCCTGCTACATGAAACCAGAGCAGCACCAGAACCTGTGGGAGGGAAACAGGAAACACATTTTACAATGTCTACACATTACCAGTGATGCACACATCCACAAATGCATAAGTCCAGACATGCACACATGCACAACTGCACAGGTGCACACATGCACACATGCACAGGTGCACACATGCACACATGCGCACGTGCACACATGCGCACATGCGCACATGCGCACATGCACACACGCACACATGCGCAGGTGCACACATACACATACACAGAGTTGCACACAGTTGCACACAACTGTACACTACTCAGTATGCGTGATATCAACACATAGACACAGACACACCTACATGCATACAAAGAGCACTACTAAGTGAGCCTAATATTACTATTACTATCAAGACTATTACAGGTATTGTTAATACACACTCACCAGCATGGATAGGCTGCATTGCTGCTACACCGGAGGGACCTGCAGACGTGAAGAAACTAATGTCAGTGGGCACAACTGTGCCATTGTTACTGAGTATAATACAGGTCAGTAGTACAACAGTCGCCTCTCACAGGTCAGCTACTAATATTGAGGATATCACACTTGCACATTAAATACTATGGTGACAGCTACAAACCAAGGACACACCTCACACATGCATTAACTACCAGTGTACACAACAGTTAACTATACATATGGCATATTACCTGCACGCTGACTGTCTTGCTACTGCGTGGCTCCAGCCTCCATCATAATGCATGTCTGCTGCTGTTGTTGTTGCTGGCGGACTGGAGCCACTACACTCATGAGTAGTCCCTCCAGTCTGGTGAGTGGGGGATGTGTAGCCACCCCACCACCTGTGGCGACCTGTTGCCTGTGGATATCCAACGCACGCTGACGGACATTTCTGATTAAATCACTGCAGTGATGTCGTACCTGCTCATATGTCCTATTATGCGTGCCTATGTCATTTACCCGACGGACCAGGTCTTGCCACAGTGCAGCCCTCTCCTGCTGATTCTGGCTGGTGTGGGAAAAGAGTATTGCATAATCCCACACCAGTCTCTGGTGTATCTCCTCATCCTCAGCTGTGGAGTAAGCGGGATTCCGCGGGTGAGCCATGTACCTGAAAAAGAAAATAACCTGATATCAGCAATATATGTCAGCAGAATTTGGCACACATACTACACATGCTACTCGACTGTTATGATACAACATATCTCACATATATAGCATCTGTCTGTCTATTGGTGGATACACATGTAAATGGCCAGGTATCAGTGCTCAGCCAGCAACTGTGCAACAGTACCTGGCATACTCCATACGACATACTACCAAACCCCAGCAGTCAGCACACTGATTCAGGTCCAGAGCACCTCCTCACTCTGGGGGCTTGTATCTAGGTACTGTATGGCCTACATCATCAACTACTGTGTGCTGACCACACACTAATTGCCCTGGATATACATATCCCACCTCCACCACCAGCACAAACGACTATAGTGAATAACATTGCAGATGCAAACTTTACACTTTGTAACAGTGACATGGTATCCTTTCAGCCCACTGGGCCAATGGCAGATACAACCCACAATGCTGACCCCTACACAAATGCTTTCTACATCTCCGAGAATGCATGGATCATGCAATCCCATATATGACCAAGACACTCTCCACAAAGGGACAGCATCCTGTCTGGTGGACCCCAGCCATAGACAGATTGTATTACAAAAGATGGAAGCTAATGCAAGACAGAGCATAATTCCATAAAGGGAAGGCATGTCTGAGCAGCACTAGTAAGGGTCTATTTTCCATCATACAAACATCCATGGGCAACTTTGAGAGGGAAATCAAGAGGGACACTTCAGATAACCAGAAGGCCTTCTTCAGTTATGTTAGCAACCTGGTCAGAATCCATCCCCTATGCCCATAGATAGTACACAACAACAAATATTTCACTGAAACCACAGATATTGACAACATTGTGGCAGACAGGTTCAGTGCAGGTGCCCCCCCGCCCTCTCCCCCAAAATAAGACATAGTTATCCCAGCTGACTGTAACCTCCCTGTCATCACAGATGTCCAGATGAGAGCCGCCCTCATGAAAGCAGAATACACAACATGACTGGGACCAATACTATACAATATGCTATTGCCCCTGGGACTACAGCAGCATACTGTTCTGCTGCCCTGACCATTGTGACACATGTGGTGTGATGGTACCTGCTGCTGTCACACAGTTACACAGGGTGACTCATATGGCATATTACCTATCTGACTAACATTCAGCAGGGGTATGTGTGACATGTACTCATGGGGAGTCTTGCTTCTTAACACTGTGTGGTTTATTGCAAGGTAAGTCTTATCTGTGGGTAGAAACTCTTACCTACACATGTGCTCTCTATTGCAGTGGCATGGACAACACACAGCAGTCATTTAGGTTGTGGATGGTGTGAGGTGTTACTATGGTTGTTGGACATCTGTCATGGGTGTGACTTACGGGAGTGGTAACCTCTATGTGGGTAGTATGTGTGTACTCTGTGGTGTTGTCAGTCACTGTGCATTGGTAATGTGTTTGAGTGCATTGTCACAGTGTTGTACATGTCACTGTGTCCTTCTCCATATCTGTAGCTGTCATGTGAGGTCCATACCATGGCATCCATTATGTGGTGTGGAGGGGTACACCGACCTACATGTCCATAGCTGACACACCATGTCTGCTGACACATACCATGTGCAGGTATTCCAGGAATAGTGTGCCACTGTGAATATCATTGGGGCACTATTGTACACATTTATGACCCTGTTCACCCCTGACACATGCAGTGGTGGGCAGCCAATCACATATCTGGTGGTTACTGGTGTAGGTGATTTGAAATGGGGTATGGTACTCCAGTTTTGACACTGGTGTTCACTCCATGCCTTTGTCACCAGGCACCTGTTGCAATACATCTGTACACATGTGCCTCACTCAGAATATATATACATCTCTCTCTCTCTCTCTCTATATATATATATATATATATATGTATATAGATATATCTATATGTATATATATATATATATATATATATATATATATATATATATTTGTATACATATACACATATATATATATATTGATGTACATATATTGCTATAGATATGGAAGGGGGGCACAGAGGGGGTGAGAGTGACAGAGGGGGTGGAACAGGGGGTGTTGATGTCGTCATATACAGTCATACCTGTAGATAGTCAGATCAGTCTGTCTATGTATATGTATCTACATATATCTATATCTCTATGTGTGCATTACATATATATGTTTGTACATATTCTATCTATCTACATCTGTCTATGTATTCCTACATCTCTCTCTATGTATGTATACATATATGCATATTATATATATATATATATATATATATATATATATATATATATATACATACATACATATTTTGACATACATATGTATCCATATGATAGACAGGTATATCAACATGTTTGTCTACCATACTGTATACACACACTAACATACTGCTAAACATACATTACTGTGAAACCTACTTTGTACATTGCATTACAACCTACAGTCATCCTGCATTGATATGTGCACATAGATGCTCTCACATACAGATGTATGTACAGCCTTCACTGATAGTTGCTGTATGTCCCCTGCCCTTTACACATCTTCATATACATATGGATACACACCAATGACACATATGGAGGGTTCATAGTATGTAGACCTTTATAGTATTACTTTACATTACCTGTGTTTGTCACAGCTGCTTGTGTTGCCATCTGGTTTTCTGTCCTGCTGCTCCACTTGCCAGTTGTCAGCTTTCAGGTGGCTGTTGCTGAACAATTTTGTTTGTGTCTGCTTAATTTCAATTTTCTCTGTCTCTGTCTCTCTCTCTCTGTCTGTCTGTCTCTCACGTCCTCCTCAGGGTGCAATGAAAGTATTGCATGTGTGGACTGGGAGTACAGCATACTTTTGTAGGTATCTGCATATGTTCATGTGATGGCCTCTGCACCAATTGTTAGCCAGCATTTGCTAATTGCATGCAGCCAGTTGTGTACTGATTGCAGTTCTTACTGTAATTTCAGAACAGTGCTATAAAAAAGTATGTGAGATAGGCATAGCCCTTTCAGATTTTAAGGGCAGGGACCATGCTGGTATGCTGTGGACAATGTTCTGTGAGTGTAAAGGTTGGTATCTCTCTCATATTTCCAGCTGTGTTGTAGATTAACATTCCTCCATTCATTTCTCCAGTTTCCTGTACTAATTGTGTATGTACACTGACACCTACAACTACTACTACTGTTAATGTGTGTGTGTGTGCTTTCCTTTCACTTTTGCTTGCACTTTGTTGCTAAGGCTTCAATATTTGCCCTTTACAGTCACTATGTGTATGCCCGCTAGGTGTCCTGACTGTAGTGTGCTACTGTAGCTTTCCTATTTTCCATGTACATTCACACCTTGGAATGCTTGCTATATCTGCTAGGGTGTTACAGCATGCAGTGTGGTCTGCCATGGTGTGAGCCTTGACATCTATTAGGGTATTTGAGTATGCTGCTGAGCAGGCCCCAGACACTCTCAGGTTCATCTGTTATCTGCCTCATGGAATGGTACATATCAGTGGGGTACACCCATTAAATTGTCTGGTATGCTGCAGTTGTGACTGTGGATTAGCATGAGCATATGTATTACTATACTTATTCTGCCATGCAAGTGGTGAATACTTTCAGGACTCCATAGTTACCATTGCATGTGTTGTTACACCTTTCTGCCTACTGTTTGTACATTTCACATGGAGTCTATGGGGCATCCCTGTAAGTCATTCACTGTTGCTATGTCTAGGCTCTTAACTATTCAAATATGGTGATGTTAGACCTCTCATGTGTACAAATATTTGCAGGTTGTCCACATTTCCGCCTCATATTTTGGTCAATATCTCATGCACAGCTTTTTCTGGCAAATCACTCTGGGCTCAAGTCAGAATATAGTGACAAACATTCAAGTTTCAGACTTCATGCCCTTCCAAACATCCCACAAAATGCAGACCCTGTTACTCTCTCAACTGTCTGCATTTGTTGTGACATTATTTGTAATGTGTCCCTGGTTTTGGGCCTTTGCTCCACATATTTTATTACTTGGTCCGGATGTGTTCCTGTAAGAGGTTGTGGGGTATGGGCAGTGTTTATCCTGCTGTGAGTATGTGTGTGGCTTGCAAGGTGCTATAGTGACATTATTACCTACTAGCTACCAACTAGCATGGCTGTTTCTGTTCACACACTACTATTATGGAAATCCACTAGTTTTGACAGTAATTCTAAATGACATGCTTTGTGTACTACACATCCTATATTCCCTTTACATTCATTCCTACTATTACATGATATATTTATTTTAGCACAATGTTCTTGTATAACAGTCATGGCTTAGTGGTAAGTCATGCAGACTACTGTTTCCAAGGTCCTGGGTTCGGGGCTGACAGTGGGATTTTATTTTGCTTTTGAACTGACTACAGGACCTGTCAATCAGAATGACTAAGGCACTTTTAAGCAGTTGTAACCGGGTTAGCGCTGGTTTGCGCGGAGCTCACGCATGCGCACTGGTGTTTAGCTCCATGCACACAAGCGCACACCCGCTTACAACCGCTTAAACGTGCTTACTCTTGTGCACACCCGCGCTATTTTCTTTGAAAGAAATGAAAATGGGGAGACAGGAAAGTGGTGAAAAAGGGGTCACAAAGAGGGTAGGGAAACAAGCTTGGGTTTTGCAGGAGGGATGTAGGTAAGGCCCATAGCTGCCCATTTCTTCATCAGCAACAGCTGTGCATATGTTTGTAATTTGGTGTGACATTTGATACCTTCCACCCCTGAGAGAGGTGTAAGGACAACAATAATACTTGTTGTACAGCCAATTGTAATTGATAGTTTCCATGTCTGGTAGACATATGTGCGGAATGGGCAGCTGTGTATGGGGCATAATTTTTTTGTGGGTACAGAGTGCCCTTTTTTTTTTTTTTTCAGGTGAGAGTGGTATGTCAGGTGAAGGAAGTCGATATAGCTGGGGAGGTAGGTTGGGTAGGTCAACAGAAAAGACAAACAAGACACATACAGGGGCGGTGTATGACACATGTGGGGGGGGTTACACAATTGACGGGGACGGAGGTTTGGATATCCAGAGCCCATGAGCCCACAGATGGCAACAGTGGAACTGATATCCCCACCCATGGGCAGTTGCCACTGTTCCTTCACTGCCCAGGATGGGGCTGTGCTGGGGGCTGTGTAGGCCGGGCAACAGGCATGCCCGTAAGTTGTGCCACCTGTTCCTCAAGCTGGCGTAGGGTCTCAAGAACAGAGTCCCGAATCTCCCTACGGACCACAGTCCAGATGCTACGGAGGGTGAGTGGTGATTCTCCTCCGGCCACACTTGCAGAGGGGGGACGGGCCCCATCCCCTGCAGCGCTTCCACCCGCAGGTGTCACAGGGCCACCGGAGGAGGGTCCAGACTGGGCACTAGTGCCGGGTGCACTCGCCAGCTGAGGTGGGAGAGGTGGGTCCACTAGAACCCACCTTCCCTGTCGTTCTATGTTTTGCATTATGTCATGACAGTTTGGGTTAGTAACATACAATACCATTCGCAGTTAGTTATAACAGCATGCGTTAGTATTCCCATTAACCAAACACCCAGATATTCACACCATTGAACAGCAAGCATAACACATGCATAATTTGAACAGCAATACACAATCCAACAACATGCAGGGTTGATTGATGGCAACAGGCCATCAGGTTTGGATGTATGAACAGGGCAGATGCATCAACGGACATGCAAATATTTATGACCCATCAGGACAAATGTCCAGGGGTGTTAATTGTGACTGCACATACCATTTTCACGTGGAATGGATTATATGTGGTTATAGGGTGGGGTGAAGAAAATATTATTAACACCTTCGAATACCAATACATATGCTGTACATTTCTAATAGCTACAGATATATACACACTACTGTTCTAACTACAATTTCCTATATGATAACTACTTCAATTTGGTGATAGGACTCTTACTGCTACATCAATATGCATTTTATTGTTATTCATACACGTTCATATCTGGCTTTGTTCAGCTACATCATCCTGCTACATTTGCTTTATATAGCTATAGACAACTGTGGATGTTTGATATTTCAGACAATAATACTATCTGCATATTGCAGACTGAGAGCAACATATCCGGATTTTGGGATACACATTCCAGCTGCAGCAACACTTTGGACACATTTCGCAGTTTGGTTCTACTTGTCACATTCATTTCATTCTGTACTGACTGCAGTATACTTTATACAGGGGTTATTACTACTTTATTGGTGGATTCATAACTCTTTCTCACACCCTCTCACTTGTTTTCATTTTACTATTCAGGTTGGTACTTACTTCTAGGCTTTATTGACATGTTTTACCTGTAGTTATTACAATCCTTTCCAGCAGTCTCACTTCTGTCATGTTTCAGTATTTCAACAGGGATATATTTCACACATGTGAGTTGCTCATCTTCTGCAGCTGTACTTTTCAGCCTGCTGCAGGTTGTGCACTATGATATTATAGGTGGGGCATCTTTATTTCAGACTTTATTTCAGACATTTTCATTTTTCTGTTTGGATTTCAGACTGCAACACACTTTTGTAATCAAGCAATACTTGCAAACACTTTTAAACTGTTACTTGCACATTTTATTACTTAGTGACTACACTGCACTCTTTTGCTAACTGTCATACTTTTATATTTCTTTACAGTTACTGGGAGTGGATTACTGACCTGCCTGGTGGCGCAACCGCACCAGCCTATCGCCATAGGCTCTGCAGTTCGCAGAACGGTCACCTGCAGCTGTAATATAAATGAAGTAATATTGGAACACACATCTCCATAATATCAGCTAATTTCATTTCTGACATACATAATTAAATGTAACTTACTCAGTAGTGGGGCGTTGGGCATTTGCCGGGCCTCCTGGATCCAAAGGTTCAATTGGTCCTACTTGCATCTCTTCAGGTCCGCATGGTGGTGACGGACCTGCTCACCAGTCCTTAGAATCCCTGTGGCACTGGTAAGATCATGAGCCAACCGGTCCCACGCCTCAGCCCTATATGCTCCCCACAGGACCTGGCCCTGCATGAGTTGGGCCTCATGATTGTGGACTAGGAGCCAGACCATGTATCTGGACTCCTCAACGCCCCACCTCTGTGCTCAAAAGCAACTACCCTCACCTACACCTGACATTCTGGCTGCAAGTCAGTTCTACAATCGTTTATGCTGTGTATTTCTGCCTATGGGGCTTATATATGCCGTTTTTCCCACACTTATCTGTGATTGGCCATTTTGGAATTGTATCCTCTTCACAAAACCTGCTTTGTCATGCTCCACTTTCTATTCATTCCTATATATTTGCTATTACTGCATTTCTGAGTTCAGCTGTCGTAGCTTAGTGGTTCAGTACCTTGACTATGGTGCATGGTATCCTGGGTTCGAACCTGGCCACTGCTTTTTATATTTTATGACTGTCTAGACAGGCTAGGGGGTGTGTCTGTGTAAAGGCAGTTTTGTTACAGCTTGCTCAACGTTGCCCATCGGTTAGCTTGTTAGCGCGATGCGCAGCTCCGCGCAAACGGGGTACGCTGGCTTACGCCTCATTTGGCTGTCAGCACACATAGTACGCTCAGCTCAGCTAGGGGCACACAGTTTCAGCGTGTGAAACCACTGCTCACCTACGGGCACTCATTTTGCACCTGTTAAACCACTGCTCACCTACGGGCAGATGCACTCAACCTTGTTAAACTGTAGCTCAGCTATAGGCACATCTGGCATTTTTTTATTGTTTTGTTACCTCACATTTCTTCAAAATAAATGGACTAGTTCATTACATTTTACATAAAATGTGATTTTATATGTGTACATGTTTGTCAGGGACTTGTTTCATGCTTATTTTTCTTAAAATAAAAGTTGGTGTTGTGGGGGCTAGAACCATGAATGCCTGCTCTTCAGCTGACGTCTCTACCGCTACGCTATTGCTTCTTGGCTTACTTTGCATATTTAGTTCTTATATGCTTTCCCACTGACTGCTAACTGTAGCTGCGCTACGGGCACGCCCGCGCAAACGAGCGCACTCACAGTTAAACATCTTTACAATTTAAAAAAAATATATTACATGTTCATTTATATATTTTCTGTTCATAGTCTGTGGGGGCATGTGTTGTGTTTATTCACATTTCCGTGGACTCTGTCGTGGGTGTTTACTTTGGGCACTTTTACTCTTCTGGGGGCGTGTCCGCTTGCAGGGCTCGGCCTACGGACATGCCCCCTACTGTCTTACACGGACCGTATTAGACTTGGGTGTGATTCAGCATGCTCTCATGAATATGCAGAGCATGCTGACATCACTCCGTTTAACTGCAGCCTCCATGTAAGAGTTATAACTCTTACACGGAGGCTTCGTGAATCCTGCCCTAGGTGTATCAATTTAAATGATCACTGCTAATTTTGTCTTCTTGTAAATGGACTACTATATCTAGTTTTCACTCATCTATTTTTTAAACTGTCAGTAATGGGTGATCTCATGTAATATAAACTTCAACATTTTGTATAATGCTTTGTAGCTAATGTTTCCAGTGCTTCTCAGCTACTTTAATATTATAATGTTTGCACAATCCCAAGTGCAACACTCTTGCTACCTTATTATGCCTTTCAGTATACAGGCCTTCTGCTATCAGTGTATCACACCCAGCAACAAGATGTTTGACTGTTTCCAGTTCTGTTTTACAAACCCAGCATTTGTCTGTTTGTCCTACATGTTCAGTGGACGTTGTAAACCAATGTGTAGTCCACTGTCCTGGGACCGCCAGTATTAACCTTTTGTCTTTTGATTTAAACTTACCTCTCCTTAACCATTTCTGCATTAGATCCTGATTGGCATGAGGTTGTTCCAGGAGTTTTCTGAACTTGCAAATATATTTATACATTTTCCACATTTCTTGCCTTCTCATCTGATCCTTCACCGTATATTCTTTTGTTTTTTGGCACATTAAGTTCCTGCCCGACTTTTATCTAGTTCTGGTTTAATTTCCATTCCCACTTGACACCAATATGCTTCTGCTAAACTAAGCAGAGAGGTCATCTTAGACTTGCTCTCCTCATGTTTTAAAACTTTCACTACGTTAGGATCTTGTAAGATCAGTAGATATGTATGCAGTCCTATGAATGCAGATCTACACATGTAATCAATTTTGAGGAGACCCATACCTCCTTCAGAATGGGGAATATATAATCGTGGTATACACTGATTTTTATAAATAATTTGATAAGCATGAAGCATTTTTCTTGTTTTGCTGAACAAATGATCCAGTACCTTTGGGGGCAGTCAATCACTCCAAATTTGTAAGAACAGGAAGAGCAAATTGGTTTATAGCTTGGACTTTGTTCCTAGATGTTAATACTGTTTTCAGTATTAATTTTAGTCTTTTAAGATATTCCTTACAAAGTTTTATTTGCATTTGTTCGTGTTTTATTGTTGATCCTTCATAAATTCCCAATTATTCATACTTCCTCCTGTTGACATTCTTTTATATCACATTCCTTTCCCAGACTAATGTTTTCTTGGTGCTGCAGCCTTCCTGCTTTAAAGGTTGCTTTTGCACATTTATCAGGACCAAATGATATTCTTATATCATCTGAGAAAGTTTTGATCACTTGTAGTTGTGCTTTCAGTTCCTCATCTGATGAACTATACAGTTTTAAATCATCCACAAAAGGAAGATGAGAAGTCTTTACACTTTGTTGTTTTCTGGGAGCCAAATTGTAGCCATGGCCTAATTTGTTAAGTAGACAGCTTAATGGTTAAGGACAAGACAAAAGAGCAGTGGTGATTGAGAGTCACTCTGGAATATTCCACTTTGAATTTTTATCCCTGAAATAGTAATTTTTCCTTTATCATGGCTTAACTGTAAAGTGGTTTGCCACTGTTTCATGGTCACTGTAATGTAATAGATCAGTGTAGGATGTAGCCATGAATGTGGAATATGGTCAAATGCTTTTTTGTAGTCTATCCATGTTATACTTTGATTCTTCCCCTTTTTACAGTTCTCCATTATGACTTTATTTAACAGCAAATGATCCTTTGTTCCATATGACTTTCTTTTGTTACTCTTTTGTTCTGTTGCCATGACTGAGGTTTCTTCTAAATGACTATAAACTCTGTCAGCATCAATTCCAGTGTATAGTTCATACATCATCGGAAGTCAAGTTATTGGTTTGTAGTTTTCAGGATAGCTTGCAGGTTCATTCTTAAATAGGAGTATTGTTTTTTGTATTGCTAACCAGGCTGGTGTCTGTTTGGGATGAGCATATAAGTGGTTCTCATGGCTAGGTCTTCATATAAAGATGTTAATACTTTTAGCCAGAAGTTAGGTATTGCATCTGGGCCTGGGGTTTACATTTAGGAGCTTTTCTTAACTTTGTTTCAATCTCTCTGGCCATTACTTCATCCCTTTTCACATCCTATACATTTGAACTTCTTATTCTTTCTTTTACTCCTTCAATCCATTTAGCATCTTTGTTATGTTCCACAGGATCTTCACAGATATTTCTGCAAAATATATCTATTTCTTCTTTTTTTAGTGGTGTTTCAGTTCCTTTTGCCTTGTTTCCCAGATTTTTATAAAACGTTTTTGGTCATCAATAAATTGCTTATTTTGTACTTTTCCTTTATATTTATCTACATATCTTGTAAGTTTTTCTGCCCATGCTGTTATTTTTAGTTTATTATTTGCAATAGTGCATGATAGTTCCTGATCTCGTCTGATACTGCTCATTGCTTTTATCATGTCTATCCTTCTGAGTATTTTTCTTGATCTGTTCCCTCTTCTATACTCTTCTAACAGTGACACCACTTGTCTTGTTTTATAGTTTACTCTATTAAATGCTTCCATGATGGCATTCGATATCTCCCCTTCCTTTCCCTTACTACCCCATGTTTTTATGGTAAGACTTCCATATGAGGCAGAGACAGTGATACCTCAAGTCAATCTGGGCACAGCATTGCCACCTTCTAAGCTTCCCAATTCCATTTTTACCCATTTTAAAGAAGCAACTACTTTGGTGGATCATATTTCATTTAATCCTAGAATGTCCTTTCTGGATGCTCCTCTCTACCAGGACATCTTCACTGATGTTTCAGACCAAGAACATCAAAGTTCAGTGTATATAATACAAACAGGAGCAATCACATGATTAATATCAAGGAAATGAATGGCCTGATCCTGGCTCTGCAGTCTCTCCATCACCTCTGGTCTTCAGGATCTTTTGAATTCTAATGGACAATATCAATGTAATATGTTACATTAAGAAACAAGGATGGACAAAATCTTATCTGTGTAGATTTGCATTGCCAGCCTGGAAAACAGTACAACACAATTTCTTCCTTCAGGCAGTTTGTATCTCCTCAGAGATGAAAACACTGGCAGATTATTTGAGCAGATCTAATACAGACCCTCACACATAGATGTTGAACAGAGAGGTCTTCCTGCAGGTTATCCATCATTGGGATACGTCTTAATAGACTTGTTCATCTCTGGTCTTAACAGATGACTTAGCTCTCTCTTCTTTTTCATCTGGCCAGGTGCAATCCCCACAAGTTACGCCACAGTATGGACTTAGTGAAACAACAGAAGGGTTGTCTCATTCATTCAAACTTATACATTCTAAGCCTAACAGTTTAGATGATAGGATTTTGATATTATTTAGACACCTTTATTTTTTAGAGGATGTGCTACAGGTATTACAGGAGGGTAGAAAACCTGCTACAATAAAATCTTACATTTCCATATGGAAGAGGTTTCTCTTTGGTGGCAAAGGCAAGATCAGAACCTTTATCAAATGAGTATCCCTATTTTTTTTCTTATTTGTGTAAACTACTGAAATCAGAACTGGCATATTCTTTTGTAAAAGCACATTTGTCAACCATCTCTGCTTGTAACCAATAGATTCACTTTTTTTCCTGCATGTTTTGCAGTCAGTTTCTAAATTATGCACTTTGGATCAGATCTCCAACTCCAAGAAAATCCATCCCCCCTTCCTTCGGACAAAAATTATGCATTAGAAAAGTTAATGCTTTCTCCCTATGAACATACCTCTTCCACTTCTTTAAAATTCTGCACTTGGAAGACAGTTTCGTTAGTGGCACTGACTTCAGCTATAAGAATGCCAGGGTTGCAAGCCTTTTGTTTTTTCACTATTTTCTGATTTTTCAGAAGAATGGGGTATCCCTGAAGTCTTATCTTTCTGTTAAGCCAAAAGTTGTCACAAAAATATCATTGAACCAGTCTATTTACTTGCCTAGCTTCTTTCCTAACCCACTGAATAAGAACGATAGAACTCTACATTTGCTAATCATTCAATGACAGCTCAGATTTTGTTTGGACATGACTTAAAACTCTAAGAAAATCTAATTAGCTATTTATCTTCTATCAGGGTAGAAACATGGGTTGCCCTGTCTCATAACAGGCTGTCTCCAGATGGATTTTCTTTTCTATCTCTCTTTGTTATCCCTTCCATGGAAAAGGACTAAAAAGATCTCCCCTTTTCTATCTCAGCCAGCCAGAGCCACCATCAGCAAAGGAGTTCTCCTTTCTCAGCTTGACATGGATTGCCCATTTTTGCTTCTGCCTCCAAGAAAAACACTGTTACACCGCAAATAATCTCTAACAGCATCTGCCCATTCATTACAAACTCACCTCTTTTTGAGCATCATTGTATTACCCTGAAAAAATCCAAATGGGTACCCATAAAACAAAGATTTAACCTGCCATTAGAATCTCAACTCTGCAAACTATTCCATCTCTGTACATTTGCTTCCCTTCAGCTAAACGTCATGAAAAA
Source organism: Protopterus annectens (assembly GCF_019279795.1). Taxonomy (NCBI): domain Eukaryota; kingdom Metazoa; phylum Chordata; order Ceratodontiformes; family Protopteridae; genus Protopterus; species Protopterus annectens. The sequence goes on along the minus strand of NC_056737.1, from coordinate 531,174,780 downwards.
ATTATCATACAACCTGACAGCATCACAGACTCTCATTACCCCCGAGAACCAAATGGGTTCCTATCATAAAATCAAACAGAATGGAGAGCGAACGGCTTTAACATCGAAAATGCCGTTCATTGATGTGTTTATTGTGAGATCGCAGTACAGTGAGGATTGGAAAATTTGCCCTTTCCTCACTGTAGTGCAATCTCAGAGTTGGTATATATAATTATTGGGGGGGGTGTTGGGGGCACAGCCCCCCACAAGAGCAACTTTGAGGAATGGCATTTTCAATGTTTAAGCTGTTCACTCTCCGGTATTTTTGAGCTTATAGTATAGACCCGAACGAAACTCCAGAGCACTGCATATGTATTCTCATCTCGGGTACCTACTTTTTGGTAAGTTTCTTCATTGACCTAAAGGAAATCAACACTTCATATTCAGAGTGCAACTCAAAAATCACTTCATCATCCAAGCCAAATGCTCCTGCCTCAACACAGGATATAAAAATAAAAAATAAAATAAAAACGCCACCACACTGGTGCAACCACAATCAATGAACTGGAAAAACTTTAATAGTGAATGTCACCAAGCGCTTTCACCCTGTAACCTCAGGGCTTCATCAGAGTAGCTTGACTACATTAAACCCATCTTTAAATACTTAAAATCACATCACATGATAGATTAATGATGCAGTTCCTTCTACATAACATAACTTAAACCACAAGCTTTAAAAAGTGTCTCATACACATTTATGTTTATAAACCTCATACTAATTGATACTTTTATCTCATTTTTTAAAAAAGAACATAGCAATCATAAAAAAATAAAATAAAATAAAATGAAGTGAATAAATATAAACTTTCAATAAATTTTCAATACTTGTGTTTTGTTCGTAGCACTCAATAAAAACAAATCAAATCTGCGCCGCCTTTAATTTCAACACAGAACTTAAAGAAACACTATCATTGATACCAGGGAAGGTTGTAGCATTGGTCCTAAACTGCCAATCTAATTCTAACTTTTCCAAATAAGTTTTCAAGTCACCACCTCTACCATAATCAATCACCCTGTCAATAATAAAAAATACACTTTTTAAAACTGTCACATCTCACAGAAGGATTATAAAGTGCACTTTCATTATTTTTCCGATTAATGTCCCTAACATGTTCCAAAAATTCTTTCTTTTAGTTTTCTAGTGGTTTTGCCCACATAAAAAGCTGGGCAAGACAAACACGTGGCCACATGTATCACCATCTTAGTATTACAGTTACAGTAGCCAGGACATGGGATGGTACGATAGTACCCTTCTAACATTACATAAAGGCCTGTGTTAATGTATTTACAAGCTCTACACATTATCCTTCGACATGGTAAATCTAAGCCTTTTGTTGTTACAAGGTCCTTTCAAACCAGTTCTTTAAGTTTGCACCCCTGGTAAAAGTAGTTCTTGGTTTAGTACCTAAGATGTTTTTTAGCTCAGGACCCAAAACTAAGTCCCATATATTATTGACCATAGATCTAATTTTCAACGCTTCATTGTTATAAGGAAGTACCAGAACTCTATCTGACATAGTGCTGTGTCTTGTATCAAGAGTAAATCCATAGTTAGTGGATAAAATGGGAGTGAACCTGTCCTGTCTCCTTTCACAATTTTCATTTCTAATTTTAATTAGAAGTTTGGTGGGGTAACCTCTTTTTTTGAACATTCCTACTAGGGTGTACATATCCTCCTTAAATTCACTGTCATCACTAGTCAGCCTCAAAATCCTCACCATCTGACCTTTTACTATTATTTTCTTTTGGTGTTTTGGATGACAACTTTCATAATGAGGCAGTGAATTAGAGTACGTATCTTTTCTGTACACCCTAAAGTTAAATTTGTTGTAATTTTGTCCAGAGTCAGTGAGATGTCTAAAAAATCTATCCTGTCTTTCCTAATTTTGTGGGTACATTTTAAG